>NC_137023.1:51568493-51608493 GCF_032717465.1 Coenobita brevimanus | reverse complement strand
CTTTCTATACATAGATAGACAGATAGATCACTTGAGTTGGCAACATAACAAGAGGCACATGGTGGAACATTAGTTAAACCTTTTACTGGGAAGGGTATATCTCTATTGAATGGAATATTTTGTGCTTTTTAACCTAAATTTAAATTCTAAATTATGTCCCCACACACCGAAAACACGAAAAATATGAAATTACAAGACAAATTTTCTGAAGCGCTTGAACAATTGCATTAGCATATAAATAAATTCTTTAAGTATAGGCTGGAATACAGATAGAAGAGGACCCACTGTATAGTTAATAATATGCAGCGCTCTCCTTTGCAAAGGCCTCGTCGATGGAGGAATGAATCCTGCTGCGAGCAGGAACTTTTCAATTACTCCTTTCACAACCCTTCCGTAGCTGCCCTGTGCCACTCCATAAGTTTCTCTGTTACGTCCATACTAACTGTTCCTTGAGTGTTGGAATCGGCAACTGAATGCTAAGGATAGGTGGAGAGTATGTCAGTTGTCTAAAATGGCGCGATGTCTATCTCAGGGTTGGGCGGTACTTCGATGATCTAAGAGACCCACCGACATATCATAAAAATACCCCCATAATACCATTACACCAATCCTATAATGTGTTCAACACGTACTATGGGTATGAGTGCCAGAGTGGCGGCATGTATAGTTTTGTGACGAGTAGGATGACTATTGACACCAGAGCAGAAAAAGAAAAAACAAAAGTTCGAAAAAACATGAAAACAGGCACAATGAACACCGGTGTGCGGAAGTGAGTAGGGAGTGTGCGGTATGGCATTAAAGGATCCTGCTCGAGTGTCAAACTTCCGGAAGCACTGACGCTGCCATGACCCAGATCAGTCACAAGCTCCATTGTCGACGCCCTCAACTGACACCTCAGTTTACATTTGCTGTTATTTATGGTTGTTAGTGAGATAGCAATTTATGAAAGATGTACTGCTGTGGACAATGATTTCACTGCAATTTTCAGTCTAGGAATTGCGAACCTCGAACATGATATTCTGATATTTTTGTTTGGCTCAAAATATTTCATCACTAGGTTTCTAAAGTTATTGCTAATTACTTCCCCAAGTTATTGCAAATGAAGTGATTCAGGGTCATTGCAACTAAGTGAATCAACATTTGTGTCTGAAATTGTACATTATTTTCTCGTTAGAAATCACCCATCACTTATTAACTAATTTATTTATTTGGGTCATATAGCCCTCATTAGATTGCTCAGTAAAACTGTTTATTAAAATTCCATTGTAGAAAACTAATTTAGTTTCCCTCAGTTTGTCTTACAAGATATACACTGCAACTGGAGCATTTTTCCTTAGTGCAATTTTAATAAACATAAACTCTCTCAGTACTTACTTTACAGCTCTGGGATTTCGACCTAAAGAAGTAAGATTTCGTCACAATGAACTACTACTGAAAGGTTTATAAGGATATTTTGGAGTACATCCTAGACTTTCAGTGAGGACTGCCTGTACTATCACGAGATAAAGCTCAACGACAAATCCCTGTCAGTTGTGTGTCTTTCCTCTATATTTCCCATTTCTCCCCGAACGTCAGAAAGGATCTTCCCTTCTGCTACTTATTTTCTGTGTCTTAAACTAATATTAGATAAAAATATTTCCTATAACACTTTCCATCCCGACCATCCCGACAGCAACTGGGAAGTGCTAGCATATTTTAATCGTGACTGTACACTATCCACTGTTACATGTACTCGGATGTCCATAAATGATATCGATAAAGGATTATTAAATTAGTCGTTGCTGTGAACTCAGTGATGTGATTATTCAAGTAAATATGCGGCAATTTTGTTGGATTGAGAGAAATACTATCCCTTAAGAGTTTAGACAGAATTATGGAAACTCTATTATGGTCGGGATAGTTTTAGTATTCCCTTACAGCTAACTCCAGGTAATTTTATTCAGCTGAGAGGTAGTCAGAGGAAAATGAGTGTTAACCTTTTCTTTGCCATTGACTTGGGTACGTATTCAATGGAGGTGATCACTTATCATCTGATATTTCGTTATTATTATTATTTTTATTACTATTATTGTTATTATTATTATTGTTATTATTATTATTATTATTATTATCATTATTATTCATCCATCCATCCATCATCCAATCCTACATTGTCCCATGAGGAGAGTAGGAGCCCGGGGATAGGCAATTGGTCCCGACATTTAAAATGAGAGTGAATTATTTTATTATTATTATTATTATTATTATTATTTGTTGTTGTTGTTGTTGTTGTTGTTATTATTATTATTATTATTATTATTATTATTATTTCTTATTATTATTATTATTATTATTATTATTATTATTATTATTATTATTATCATTATTATTCGACGAAGATCTTTAACCCCTTTCAGCGTAAAGAGACTGGAGAGTAAATCCGACAGGTAACCAAGAGAATCGTACCTGTCACGGCACAAGTCCTGAATTTTATACATCCGCCCTGAATTTTATACAACCATTTCATTTCCCTGAATTTAATACACCCAGATTGTGAGGGTGGTCCATTTCAACAGGTAAAAATTAACCGACTATAGATTTTCTGCAGAGTAAGCGTCCCAGTTCAGATCACTGCTAACAATGGCTTCCCCAGCGGACTAGTCATTAGCAGTGAGCACCAACCATTACGCAGCAACGTGGGGCCATATTTATAAAAGTTTTGGAGCTTCAGTGGTTTATCCCATCATTTGTTTTCTATTTTTGCCTTCGGTCACACGGGTACAAAATACTTCATATTAATTTAGTAAAACAACACCGCAAAACAAAATTATTCATGATGATACTTATTCTCCCCCACCCCTCCCCGATTCTAATGAAGTGGTTTTTATTTTTTCCCTTCGTGCAGTCTCTTGACGATTTAATTTAACTCAAGAAGGACTTCATGAAACCAATGACTGCAACACACAGTTCGAAAAATCCCTCCTAAGCTAAAAAAAAAACATCTAACGGCAGTAAAAGAAAAAAAAAAATAGCTAAAAATATGTAATTATTTAAAAGGGATTACTTGATATGGTGACTTGTTTATGGTGACAGTTGATCTCTTCACTCCGACATTGTATCTCATTTTTTTATTCTTATTATCTCCAACATGTAGAGGTGTGCGGTACATAGGAGGATTACTGGGCCCTGAAAGCAGGCTGTGAAGTCTATGCCCAGAGTCGGTCACATAGAAAAAAAAAAAAAAAAAAAAAAAAAAAAAAAGCAGGTATACTTAGTAATGTCGAAGTCTCTCACAGTCAAGGATTTAGATAGGATCTCCATAAAACTCCTCTACTACAAAGACGTTTCAGCTAAGTTGAATCAAATCGTCGGGTAGCAGCAAGTATAAACCAAAAAAAAAAAAAAAAGTAGGATTGAAGAGGACGTTATTGTGGTAGTTTCAGGCTCATCTGGATGTGAACCCAGTGAACTGCAGGCTGAAACTGCCCTCTTATTAGTCCATCAGCCTCCTCTTGGGAAATATTGAGAAGTTGAGGGGCATTTGTATAACCAGGCAACAACTACTTCGGTGCCATCCACTGTAGGCGTTAAGACCTTTTATGAATCCAGCTCCTGATGACAAACGAGAGATAACAAGGACAGGAAAACTACAATTCGAAAAAAAAAATGAAAGAGGAAGTGAGAGGATCCGTGCGTAACCATGCCAAAAGAAAGGTGAAATGAAAGCTGGGTGTGACTTACGATAGACAGGGTGAGGATGGGGAGGGAAGGACAGGCGGTGGGAGTATATATAAGGTACAATATCTCCGTCATTCTCACACTGCTGCAAGCGGAGTTTAGCAAAGCACTGACACCTGATCTGCTTCTCCTGATTTACCCTGTCTACAGTACAAGGTGGGTATTTGGCAAGTGAAGATTTTTGTGATACACTTCTCTCTCCTCACTGACTTCGTCGCTTCTGTGTAAAGTACAATAGTTTTGTCATCGCCGCACCACTGAAAGCTGAGCTGAGCAGCGGTACTTGATTTGGACTCTCGTAACTTAACAGCTAGTGGAGTTCTGAATGAGACACCCTTATTACTTGTGTCCCTTTTGTGCTTGTGTTTAAAGCTCATACATTCATATTGTACATCTCCATCATTCCCACACTCCTTCAAACTGAGTCTAGCTGAGTAATGACGCCTGATTTGGACTCCTGTGACTTACCCTAATACCAAGATAATTTGTCATTATAAAAGTCACATTCTTCTTGACTGTGTATTGTTCGTGCATGTATAAGCCCTATAGTAAATACATAGTATGTGGGTGCATTTAAAATGCGGTATCTGTCTTTTTCACACTATTGCATACGTAGTCACGTTGAACAGTGATACCTGATTTGCATTCTTGTAGCTTGTGCTCGTATATAGAGTAAGGAGAGTCTAGTCAGTTGAATATCTTGACAGTTCTCCTTGTCTGCGTGTATGAGGAGAGCAGTATATGTGCAATATATAGAGAACAACATATCCGCCATCCCCACACACAACAGCTGCCAGCGGTGAAATATAGAATATGCCAAACATACTAGTACATTACCTCTGAAGCATTTTACCTTAGTGCAATATCGATATACTGTTTATATAATCCCTCCCAGTACTTATTTTACAAATCTGGGATTTCGAACGAATGCAGATTCCAGCACAATGAACTAGTACTGAAAGGCTTATAAGGAAATCTCTACGTTTTGGCATATACGTTTAGAGACATTGCACATTCATGAGCCAAAGTTTTCGCTCACACTTTACCTCAGTCCCGGACTGAAATGATCTCGCCGAGGTTTCACATCGAAGGAAGAACTTTTGTTGGTGGTTCGATTTCTAGGCTACACGAGTACCAGAGTCATTGCTAACTGTTCCACGTGCACTCTAACATAGCTTCGAACCACCACATTAACACTGAACTAGAAGTGTTCGCTCGGTGTGAGAGCTGTATTCTGAAAGGACCCGTAAGGTGTGTAGCATCTTATACTCAGCGATTTGATCCGCACCTTACACCACAGTATCCTCCTGTATGTTATCGGTACATAGTATGTCGATGTAAGAAGGATGTAAACACCACAGAGAAGTTTGTTCATGTGTAATATGCAAAATAAATCTCTTAGGGAGAGGTGATACGAAGCCTCCTGTGCGACTTGGAACGCCAGCTTGAAAGCCTAACTGCGACTTCCCTTTAGCCAGGGGTGGGGGTAGAGGCTCAGAAGAATATGTGAATCACCAGTGTCATGTCCAGTAGGCAGCAGGAATTCGCTTCAAGCATGTGTAGATTATGAATTGGTAATCGAGTAGTACTGTTTGGAAAAGCATGATCGAGTCAATGAAGTACGCCAACTGGACATTAAAACAGTTCTCTATTCTCATATCACCGACTCATGTAATAGTACTGAAGCGAATTCCTGACTGACCGAAACAAACTATTGAACACAACCACTCGTTCAGGTATCTGGCCTAGTGTACAAGGAGCCACCCTTTCATGTCTCCTCAACGAAATCTAGCAACTTGATCACCACCATCATTATATTGTTATATTTATATATACATAGTTTGTATCCGGTCCGATATACCAGCAATTATTAAACCCCAGTATTCTCCTGCTAACGTCAAACGATTGTATGCAGCGGAGGATAAATAGGCTGTTGGACCCAGAGACTGTTTATATTGTCATCATTATCCCTCCCATGGTCAGGACAGTGACGGTACTCTTATCTAACTAATGCCGGACAAATTTATTAAGCTGAATATAAGGCACAGAATATAGAAAGTTATTCGTGATTGTTTTCCCAAGTTAATTCAGTTTACGCCTATGTTACTTTGGGAAAAATAAAAAAAATATTAATATAAACACCATTCGCTACCTACTTGCATAGTACCGATACATCTCGTGGTAAGTTAAAAAAAAAAAAAAGTTCCTGTACTCTGACTCTTTTTCTCATGCCCGGTCATCAGTTTTTCTTTTGTTTGCTTACCTTTCATTTAATATACAGTAGGTAATGAACCTGATTTTAAGTTCTGCAACTCGATGGCGACACCTTCCTGAGATCAGGGTTGCTGCATTTTGGATCTGGTGGGGAGGGTGCTTAGCATACCTTCCTTCGCCCATCGGCTCGCAGTCGCGAAGTCATAGGTTCGCTTCTTATTTAACATCTGAAAATGACTCAAGCCGTCATTTCTGGTGACACTGGGCTCAAGAGAATTAAATCATATTTTCTCATCCCATACACTCTTTGCCTAGGCAAAGAGATTATGATGATGATGATGCTTCCGTCGGACGATTTATTCAGCTTAAGGGAGATTCTCGAAGTGAAACAGTTAAAGAAGACTACATCTAATCCCTTCAACATGTGAAGTTTTCAAAGGGGGAATGAAATCGTCTGGAAACACAGTAAATGCATTATATTCAACGAAGTTCTCCTCTCTCTCTCTCTCTCTCTCTCTCTCTCTCTCTCTCTCTCTCTCTACCCAACCACAGCTCTGAAAATACGAGTAAATCTGCAGCTGCACACCTTAACCCTTTATCTAAGAAATATTTCCCCCAGCCTGAAGTAAATCATCTGATGGTAACAAGCATAAAACTTTAAAAGACAACGCCTAGTGAAGGAGTGGAAAGATTTAGATTTTGATCCCGCTGGTGTTAGGTCTTTCTTAATTAAATGAAAGTCGAAATCGTTTTCAGCAGCTACAAGTTGCTGAACCACCGTTTTAGGCCAGGAGGTTTTCTTGTAGTTGAAAAAAATCATATATATAAATGTACACAACAATAAATATAATTATATGTATATGTTTAATTATTTATGCTAATAAATATTTCTTTATCTATCCATCTATCTATATCTATATCTATCTATCTATCTATCTATCTATATATATATATATCTATATCTATCTATCTATCTATCTATCTATCTATATATATATATATATATATATATATATATATATATATATATATATATGCGTGTGTGTGTGTGTGGTAGGTGGGGGCGCTCACCCTTCACTCACTCGATATAGAGCTCCTCTCGGGTGTCTGCCCTTTCCTCTCCTCCATCCTTCTTACCTTACATCCTTTTCTGTCTTTCATTCCTTCAGTCTTTCCTCATCCTTCCGCCTACGGGTGACTTTACACTTCCTCTTTTGTCTTTCTTTCCTTCATTCTTCCTTCTTCCTTCTGCTTGTGGGTAACTGTACACTGAGTGACAACCCAAATGGTTTCCTGTACACCAGTAAACCATTTACTACGATGGGTGGTAACCATATAACCAAATTTTGACGCCAGTGGTTTAGTGGGTAATTATTGCTCCTATCGGATTGAGCCGGTGAGGTTTATATCCAAGTGGTGGTTGGGGTTTATTGCTCACGTAATGCCACTCAGGGATGAGTGAGGCTGGCCACTCTCATCTTAAATTTCAGGACCAACTGCATAGCGCCAGGCTCCTACGTTCCTCATGGGGCAACGCAGGATTGGATGATGGACTGATGAATATATATATATATATATATATATATATATATATATATATATATATATATAAACCAACGTAGCAGAGGATGCATAGAACAACAGTAAAGCAACGGGACAGGGAAGAATGTAGCCTACTTTGAGCGCCCACATCATACACACAAAAAAAAATGACTCACAGAAATACTGTACTGGTACACACGTTTCAGCTCACGCATACATCCGATCGTTCACCTTCGCCTATTGTCACTTTACTCGGAATACTGAGAGGTGTGACGCGAAGTTAAGGGTCTTGCTTGTGCTCTACACACACACACACACACACACACACACACACACACACTCACACACAAACACACACACACACACACACACACACACACACACACACACACACACACACACACACACACACACACACACATTCACGCTCAAACAAACAAGCAAACTCATTCACGACCTCAATTTAGTCTTCAAAATGTTTTGGTGTTTGTCATTGGTGGTGTTAGCCTTGCAGACACACACACACACACACACACACACACACACACACACACGCACACACATTCTCTCTCTCTCTCTCTCTCTCTCTCTCTCTCTCTCTCTCTCTCTCTCTAACCTCGCCTTGTCACCTCCCCACAGGATGTCCGGATGTGTACAGTCAGTGGTGGTGTTGTGGGCCCTCCTTTTGGTGGGAGTATCTCTGGCCACGCCATACGGAGGCCACTGGAATAAGAAGCCAAGTTACTATGCTGCGAGCCAGGTGAGGACTGGGCTGGGATTGGGATGAGAGCAGCAAGGGTGGTCAGGTGAGAAAGGGTGTGGAATGAGGGTTAGAGAAATATCACTGAGTCAGGTGAGGTCTGCACTACATTCTTTTCACTCTAGCATGGCCTAAAACTGCTATCATCCAGTCTAGATTGAAGAGTTGTAACAATAGATTAACATCAGAATGTGGTACTAGTCACAAAGAGGTTCCATGGAAAGGATGCAGAGTGATACTATTGTCTAATTCCGTCACTGAGCTAAAAGAAATGAGCTGCAAAACGACGAACACCTGGGCCAAGTTAAAGTGAATGGGGTATAGGATTGGAAAGACAATAACAGGGGAATCAGGTTAGGATGGGGTTGGGATAGAGACGAAAGTAAGTCCTGAGTCAGATAGGGATGAGGATGAGATAGTGACGAGAATAACAATGCTGAGTCAGGTGAGGAGGAAGTTGGTAAGGTTAAGGGAATGGGAGCGGCAAACCTGAAGTGAAAGTTACGAAGGTACGTACTGTTTCAATGAAATGCAATTGGCTAAGATGAGACTGGGATGGTTGTGAATGTGAGAAAGATTAGTTACGGGAGGCTGAACTGGATTGTGGACGAGAGTGCCAAAGATAAAGATAAAGAGCTTTTGGTACGATTATGGGGGTTGGAGTGGGATGAGAGTGGCAAATATGAAGTCCCAAGATAAAGAATCGGGAAAGAACTGGGTTGAATTTGTGGGATAGGATGGAGGTGAGAATAAATGATGTAATAGTAGTGCGTTAAGTAAGAATTGGGTGGGGGAAATAACAATGGTAGAACTGAAATTATCCTTGCAGAAGGATGACACTTTTTTATGTTTTAAGTTGGTTTGGCAAAAAACATTATTTTGAAGTGCAGTACTAAGAGAAACTGTAATCCAGTCACCTCTAGAACTCTCAACAAAGATTAATCAAATCTAGTGGAAACACGAATTAATCAAGAAAGTCATCGCACACAAAGTGTTAAAAAATGTAAGAGAGGAAACTAACACAATGCATATACCTCTCCCGAGGGCAAGATTGTAATTTTTTGTTGAGAGCACAGTTGACTGGGTAGTGGGCGCAGTTGAAGATTAAGGTAGGTCAGTTTCAGGAGCGAAAGCAGCTGAAGAGTAAATGAACCCAACTGAGGAATAAGGGCCTCGTTACACGGAGGTAGAGAACGGACATAATCTGACGTAAATCGTCCCAACGTATCTTGATGTAAAAATTTGAAGGACAACATCTCGCAATTTTGGACCATGTTCTGGGCATTCGATTTTTCAGTGCCAGACATAATGAAGATGTCGGTGAGAAACGAAGACTGGAACGTGGCCATATAAGTCAGGCTGTTCTTCACATTTTTACTCCAAGCTACTTGATCAGACAATATGATTCTGAATATAAACCGTATCTTAGGTAGCACTGTGGGCTTCTCTGTAACTTTATCTGAACAATTTATTATGTTTATTGCACCTTGCTGTTTTCTTTTATGTAACTTATATATTCTAAGTATCGACAATCATTACCTCAGTCAAGTTATTGAGGATATAAAAGAGCAATAGACAAGATATTTTGCTGATAAGGATATAATACGAAGCTTATCTTGCCAGTCTGAACTCTGCCTCATGTCCCGTTCCGACCTCATATTGACAAAGCCTTAAATGAGTAATCTAAATGTAATTATATTCCCCCCAGGACTGTACTACAACGGTGAAGCTTGTGGGCGGCACCACCACAACCACCACCACACAGACGCTCATCCAGGCCTCCACCACGTCTACAGTCACTACCACCACTACATCCACGAAGACGGTCTCCAGGGGCACTGTTACGCTGGTGAGAGAGAGAGAGAGAGAGAGAGAGAGAGAGAGAGAGGTTAATCTATGAATAAGAGTTGCTGGCAGAATTAGAAATGAATTTAATGTTATCATAACGATACAAAGGCAAAATAGAGTTACGGATAGTGAGAGGAAAAGGAAATACTGTTTAGGATGTGAAAAGATTCAATGACAGGAGTAACGGGCGAAAGGTTGGGACTGTGAACAGAAACTATACAGGATTTGTTAAAAATGAAGATTAGTGTACACCCTTTGGACGTCAAAACATTACTTTTATACTTACTACCTCTTCACTCCGAGGTGGCGCACATACTCAATAACTCTCAGATTCCAGCTACAAAAGGTTCTTCCCTGCATGCCTCCAAGTAAGAGCTATTCCCATTCCAATTGTCTCCCGACGGAAACGATCAACTTCCCGCTTTGAGATTTGCGGCGTACACCTTAGTCTCCACCATTCCGACTTTTCCCTTCCAGGTACAACCCTGTAAGCTGGATCAACTTTATGGAAACATTTGCCACGTGCTGTTATAGTTCACGCAATATGCAGTCAATAGACCTTGATTTAGTGCAAAAATAGCCGCTCATAGCCATAACAGTCGTACCAGTGATATCTCTGTACTCACTCTCAACTGAAGAAAATCGCCTGGTGTTAAGTAGAAGGGAATCTTCGAGCTCTCCCCTCTGTGAACGAGTTAATGGTGTCAATATCAACGCCACCTGTGACTCACTCGGTTTAAAATAATAATAATAATAATAATAATAATAATAATAATAATAATAATAATAATAAAAATCGTCCAGTATAAGTCGGAAGAGAATACTTGAGTAGTTCCAGCCATGAGAGGGTTAGCTCCTTCAGTACGATGAGACTTTGTGCAAATTCATCGTTTTAATCCGTTGACCTGTTATTAACTTTACTCTTGATACTTCTAGACGATTTTATTGAAGTTAAAAAAGTCTTCTCGTACTGATGGAGATGATGACTTGTATTATCTATCTCCCCCAAACTTAAGTCCCTCATCAACTGAATAAAACTCCGAAAATCTACCTATCTATAAACCTCGGCTGCTTCCCCCAGGGAAAGGGAAAGATAAAAAGGCAAAGATACAATAAAAAATACTAGATGGTTGTAGTTAGTTTAGAGGATGTTGAGATTAGAAACGATCTCCGTTAACTCTTTCATTTCCTGACATCAACTGAGGTTTATTCTTGCTACCGCCAACTATTTAACAAATTAAAGGAATACGTCTCACTACGATGGGGTCTTTACTTCTGTATTCTTACTAACCCCAAACGATTTTACTCAGTTTAAAGGGCATCTTTTAAACTGAGAGGTTTAGAAATTATCTCAAATTAATCTCTTCATTACTAGGGGTCTTTTCAAAGCTGAATAAGACTGTTTTGAAATAGTAAGAATAAGCTGAACTAATACTTCTTGTGACTGATTGGTTTTTGATAATGATGATGATGATGACAGAGTGCGAAAAGCAAGAACAAAAAAAACAGAGGGACACTCATTGGAGCGCATCTCTCCGACAAGAGGAACGTAATTTCCAAACCACTCTTTATAATGGGCTAGGTTTTCTCATCACTAATTAGGGTTTCGCAAAAAGTGTTTTCCGGATCCAGAATCTTTAATACGACCCGGAACGGTCTCAAAAGTTAATCTATTGTTCCCTGAGACATGGGCTTTCTACACACCAACGTTGGTCCAAATCTCCCTTTTTGTTTTTGAGTAATCCTGCTAACAGACAAACAAATTATCAAACAAACAAAGGGTGAAAACATATTCTTTTTGTCGGAGAATTATATTGAAGATAGAATTCCGTCATGGTTGGACCAACTCTTGTATTCTGTATCAGCTAACGCTAGACAACTTCATGAGCTGCGAGGGGGTATTGGATTCTGGGAGTGTTAATTTTGTCACCATTACCCCTGTCATGGTTAGAACAACTCAGATAATCTCTTCATGCTTACGCCAGATTATATAATATGTAGCTTAGAGTATGACATTGAAACTTTGGATTGCCACTGATTACTGCTTCGTTCCTATATGTCTCTGGATAATATTTGCACACTCACTACAGTATGTTACACGATGAAGAAAACAAGGTGAGAAGTGACAGAGGGGGCTGCAATAAAGTGGAACAGATATCATGCTGGTAGGAATAGTCTTGTACATTCACTCGGATGCATGACAATATAATCTCTCATGATCTCGTCTCCTCCGGCTAACGCCAGATGAGTAATGCAAGCCCCGTTAGTCTCCATATGGTAAAATTTCTCTAACATATTTTTCCTGCTAATGTCTGATGATTTTATTCCTGCCAAGAGTGAGTATAGATGCAGGAGCGTGTTAATCCTACCCTAGATAAAGACAAGACAGAACAGTGGGAACAGAGAATGCATGTAAAACACGAAAAGTGAGAGGGGATGAAAAGAATATGGAAAAAGGAAGAGAGAGAAATATGAAACTTAGCTTGATATGAGGAGAGGTAACAAGGGAAGAGAAACATGGCAAGTGACAGGGAAAGAGAAACATGGGAATGGGGAGGAGTAACATGGTAAGAGAAACATTGGAAGTGACAGAGAAAGGGAAACACGAGAAGTGATATGGAAAGATGAAGATGTGAAGTGACAGAGTATGAGAAACATTAAGGGAAATGACAGGGAGAGAAACAACTGAGAAGAACTGACAAGGAAAGAAGAGAAACATGGAGAGAAGCGACAGGAAAGAGAAGCATAGGGAGAAGTGACGGAAAAGGAGAAACATGAGGATTCGGGGAGAGAGCACTATATAGTACAGAGTAAGAGAGAAGAATGGTGGAATAGCTGAGAGGTTGAGATTGCAAGTTATGTGGAGATATGAGAGAATGAAGGACAGTGGGAGAAGCTTGACATTTAGGTAAACATGATTCGATGAGTGACAGATGGGAAAAATGTGGGACTAAGTGGGAGAGTTTGGGAATATGAAAAAAGGTGACGATAGATTTAAAAAAAAAATAATAATAATAAGAGACCTATGGAGGGTCTTCTAATATGAGAAAAGCGTGACAGTGAGTGAGAAAGGAGATGGAATTATTATGATCTTTGGTTAAAAACAAAACAAAACAAAAAAGAACATACGGTGATGAATGACACAGTAGATATGAAAGACGAGAGAACTATTCGAGAGAGTCTGAGATTATAAGAATGAGTGAGAGATAAGAGTTGTGCGGGGGGACTGTGAGAGCAGGTTTGAGATTAAAATGTTGAGCTAAGTAAGATTAGGAGGGAGGGAGGAAACGGAAGAGAAATTCAAATTAAGGGAATTCGATATGATGATGAATAAGAGATCAGAAACATGGAAGGACTGTGACAGCTGGAAAAATACTAACTGCAAAAAAGAGCAATAAAATGTGTTACTCGTGGACAGCAATCCCACCCACTCACACATACGCGGCAAGAATTCCGGATAATGACATTTCCTGTAGAGAAATGTCAAAGATATTAATACATGTTACAGGTCTTTGTATGAATGGGCTGGCCGAGGATATGGGGGGTGTAGTGGAAGAGGGGATTGGGAAAGGAGGGAGACTAGGAGGGTGTGGAGAGAAGGGGTAAGAAAAAGAAGTTGGAAAGGGGACAAGGGAATGAGAGAGGAGAAGTTGCAAGGGAAGGAGTAGGGAATTGGAGGATGGGTTGGGGAAGGAGGGGTTATAAAAGAGGTGAGGGACTGGGAAAGATGTGTGATGGGATTGGGAATGGGAAGAGGAGGAGGGAGGAGGCTGGTAAGTGGAGTTGGGGAGAGAAAGGGGAGAGAAGTTTGGGAGTGGGTTGGGAGAGAAAGGGGAGAGAAGTTTGGGAGTGGGCTGGGAGAGAAAGACAGAGAAAGGAGAAGGGGTTTAGAAAGTGGGGTAAAAGACTAGAAGTGGGTGAGAATAGAAGAAGGACAAGGAAAGAGGGTAGAAATGGAGATGAGGGATTGGTTGGGGTTAAAGGAAATCATGACAGTCAGTGACGGACTCCAAACATAGAAAGTTGGGGAAGTTTGTGGCTGGGAAATTCTGTCTACACACCTGGGTTAATTCCTTCGTCTCAAGGACGTCTTTATTTGTATTCTAGGTACCGAAGGGGCAATGTGATATATATAGTTAAGGAATGATTTCTTGTAGTCAAGACTTTAATGAAATCTATTTTTAACTCCATCATTTAGTAGCCTGCCTTAACCCTATGAATTAAATGATGAAGTATTAGTACTATTATTTTTATTAGTTTATTTCTTATTCATTTCTTTGTTTGTTTGTTGGGCAATTCCAAGCGATGTCTTCACTACAGAGGAGACCTAGTGTAGTGAAGGGTCAAGGAAAGCTACAACTAACCTTCTAGTTCGAAACTTTTCTCCAGAACTGAACAAATTCGACTGGAGGCAGCAAGACTATAATATAACAATAAAGCATACTTGACCTGACTGAAGGGTTTAGCAGGCTGCCATTTATACATTGCCCAGTGTCAGTGCTCTGTTTTTCATCAAGTACTTACCCCTTCACTATGAGACGTCTTCTCCCAGCTTAAGATTTTATTCGTCTGACTGGGGTCCTTTGTTATGATACGCGTTCCCTTTGCAGAATATAGTCTTTTGGTGGTACTAGGAGTATGCTATAAAGTCCTTTTTCAAGAAGCGTCAACCTTAACCTATAATATAATTGTCCGTCAGTTGGAAAGAATTAAATCGTCTTACGGCAGCAAGAAAAGATATAAAATTATCATCATATTCAAGGAATTAATGCTGAACATTTCCAAAGCCTGCAGTACGATATATCTCCCCTCAGTTTAGAACACTCGCTTGGAGGTAGTTAGAGCATAATTATTTTTCATTCATTCATTCATTGCCAGACGCCATGTATCCCAGACGGGGTGGCCAAGCATAATTTTTTTTTTTTTTTTTTTTTTTAATAACAGAACGGAGGAAGGAAAAACAAATGGAGAAAAAAAATAATCCATACACCAGATTACTGGTGTCCTCTGTTCATAAAATATCTGTAACAGTTAGACTTGAACAGTTGTAGGTTGAAATTTGGAGGAAAACAACTCTGGGGAAGCGAGTTCCAGAGAGATGCAGTTCGGGGAATGAAAGAATTCTGATAGGCAGAAGTTCTGCAATATGGTTGAGTGACATTCCAGTCATGAGCGCTACCAGATGCCCGTGTAGCACGAGGGAAGGCATGGAGAGGTGGCACCATGGACGCAACTTCGTCTGAGCATTTGCCAAAAAATATCTGTAAAATAATGCAAGGGAGGCAACATTCCTTCTTACTTGCAGGGGAGGTAGTTTATATGTAATGGCAGGGTTGTTAATGATTCTAACAGCTTTATTCTGAATTTTGTCTAGTTGTCTTAATGCAACCTCTCCACAACCATTCCACAAGGGTGAGCAATATTCAAGCTGAGAGCGCACATGACTCTTATAAATTATAGCTAACTGCTCATCGGCGAAGAAGTTACGGACTCTGTACAATAATCCAAGTTTCTTTGAGGCGGTTTTAGCAAGTGATCTGACATGAGAGGTCCAGCTGAGGGCACTGTTAAGTGAGACACCAAGAATTTCAATACTTTTGGAGATGGGAACATTAGTAGCACTGAAGGTAATGTACGAATTATAAAAAGAATAATTAATAATAATTATAATAATAATAATAACAATAATAATAATAGTAATAACAATAATAAAAATAGTAGTAGCAGTAGTGGTGGTGGTGGTGGTGGTGGTGGTGGTGGTAGTAGTAGTAGTAGTAGTAGTAGTAGTAGCAGTAGTAATAGCAGTACTCGTAATAATTACAATAATCTTGTTCGAATCGTTTATAAAGGCTCCTGCTTACATGCATGCGTCGGCCTTGAACATCTAATGGTGGCTATGCATGCTGCTCGATCTCTGGCTACCTTCCTAATCAGTCCCTTATGCCAGAGGTTACACTCTGTGACCTCGTCCAAGGGCTTTTCCGGTATACCTCTCTCACCCATACTTCCGCTATTCACATTTTTAAGTTTCCACACCCAACTGCCATCTCCCATCCTTTGAACATGCCCAAAACATCTCAATCTACCCCTCCTCATCTCAACATCAATATATTCCAGTCCCATCCTTCCTCTCAACTCTTCAATCGCAGTCCTAGCCCGCCAGGTCTCTAATTCAAGGACACATCCATCTTATCAGTGCCATTTCTGTACGTTTGAGCCTATTCAACCACTTCTTACCCAAGGCACAGCCCCAGGCCACCTCATATATAAAACATGTACCCCAAATATACACCCAAGAGATTATCCAGCACGATCATCTTTATTTATTTTTTTTTTTTCACGCCTTTCAAACTCTACATGCTCTCTCCGACGCACAGCACACACGTAATCAGCATTACTTTACAGCCTATCTCTAATATGACTACATCTCCAATGCACCCATTTATCACAAGCATTGCGTAAGATGGAGTTACTTCCCACACCCTTGTAGCAAACTGCATATGGACACACTCCCTCTGCTCTGACAGTATCGCCACCGCCCCTAGATATTATCACTTTTGTTCTGTCCATGTTTACTCTCAGACTCTTGTATCCCATTCCATCCCTCTATATCCTGTAACTTTCCTTCGCCTCCCTCTCCTTCTCCATATTTAACAACAAGTCATCAACATACATCACTCAGGAAGTCCATTCCTGAATCACGTGAGAAAGCTTCAATCACCATGACAAACAATAAACAACTCAGGACTGACCCCCTATGCATTCTACCTTTAACGGAAAATCATCACTCAAATATTCGTTCACTCTCACCTGGGTGTGAACACCCTCGGACAGTGCCACTGCCACTCTAACTAGCCACCCCTCGATCCCAAGCTTTCTCTTTGCCCACTTCACCACCTTCCCAGGTACACCGTCAAAGACCTTGTGCAAATCAATAAAACTTAGTACAGCTCCCTTTTCTTTCGTATACATTTTCCTGAGGCTTTCGCACAATGAGTATGATATCAGTCGTCCCTTTGCCCGGCATAAACCTAAACTGCATCTCATCAGTATTCACTCATTCCTTTATTGTACCTTTCAACACTCCCTCCACTACCTTCATTGTCTGGTCCAAAAGCTTTATGCCTATATAATTTTTTCTCTCCAGGACATCAACCTTCCTCATATACATAGTTACCAACACACTCTTCGGCCAGACATATGAAACAACACACTCGTACATAATCGAATTTATCAAATCAGTAACTGAACCCTCTCCTGTATCTCTCGAAGCCTTCATCACAGCAGTCAACCTAGAGACACCGGCCGCCCTCCCCAGCTGCATCCTGCCTATTGCACTGCTCACAGTAGGAACATCAAACAAAGCCCATGGGCCAAACATTGGATCCACTGACTCCAAACCATCCCTGTTCCAGTAAAACTGCTCAATCAGCAACTGGCAATACCACTCCCTTCAAGGATCTTTATTATCCTCACTGGTCACCATTACCTTTCCATAATCATTCTTCACACACGGCTCACGTATGATATCTCTGTTTTCTCTCTTCATTTGATTTTCCACCTTAAATACCACATTCTTCCATTCGGCACTTTTAAGGCTATCCAGTAAAAGTCTCTGAGACTCAGATTTTGTCCTGTACCTCTTTCTGGCCTTACGCTTGACAGCCAGGTATTCCTCTCTGTTGCCATCTCTTTTCCATGCTTGGAAGTCTTCTTTTGTCCTTAACTGCGGTTTTTACACCCTCATCTCACCACCATGGTACCTTATGACTTGATGAGTCTCTTGCCCATCCAGATACTGAATCAATAACTCTCAAAAGATTGTTCTTGATAGCTCTGCACTGCTCATTAACACTTCTGTGTACAGCTTCCTGTTCGGCCACCATTCTGCCATCTCACTAAAAAAGTCATCCCTTACTGCATGGTTTTTTAACTTCCATATTTTCCTTTTTCTCCTGGCTGCATAGGCCCTTTTCTTCACCATCCATTTCCTTTTTTATACAGAATTTATTTCATTCAAAATAGCAACAAATCCTAGCAGTCAGAGACAGTCTTGTCCCTTTTCTTGTATCACATAATCAGAAACTATAAGGTGATCGGGAGATGCTTTTCATTCGCTTTATATATATTTTACACCACCCACTACAAGCCCTCAAACTACCTTTTTATTTTACTCAGGTTCTTTATTTACCATTTAGTTCAAGCCCCAACACTCTGGGGAACATTGTCCTTGAAGGCCAAGCAGGGAAGGGTGCATGAAGGGAAAAAAATTACATTGATACCTTACGTCATAGAAGATATAGAAGTAATTATCATTACAAGCACAATAATGAACAAAGATATACAATGACATATGGTACAAAGTTGTTGCAGTAATTTTCATTACAAGTTTCGTACATGCATGTACATGTGTATGCAGATAGAGGCACATATGCACACATACATGTACGTATATATACATTCAAATATGTATATATTCACGCACATGTAGCCATAGACATGCTGTTTGTACAGGAGAGGTATGCATGTATAAAGTGTGGGTATGTGTACAGGCGTGCATATATATAGGCTACATATGCTACATGCACACATATATGATATATTCATATATACATAGACAGGGAAACATATATCTACATATACTGTACACCCTAAATAGATACATATACATAGTCACTTACACAGGTAGATAGTCAGATAGACAAAAATGATATGCATTATAAAATTACAGTACCTCGATTCCAAATCCCGGCACAAAGACAATACATGCACATGCACCTGATGTGTACGTGTGTGGACAACACACACACACACACACACACACACACACACACACACACACACACACAAACTACCTTTCTTTTATATAGGTTCTTTATTTACCATTCAGTACAAGCCTCAACACGCTGGGGAACACTGTCCCTGTAGGCCAAGCAGGGAGGGGTGCATGAGAGCAAAGGAAAAAAAAAATCGGTATCTTAGGGCATAGAAGGTGTAGAAGTAATTATCATTACAAGCACAATAATGAACAAAGACATAGAATGGCACATGCTTGGTACAAACGTGTTACAGTAATTATCATTATATGTTTTGATATGAGTAAAGTGGTACATAGATACACACGTACGTACAAACGTGTGCAGAGAGAGGCACACACACACACACACACACACACACACACACACACACACACACACACATCCTGGACAGAAGTATGAAATTATTAGGTAGGCTATACCTTTAATTATTCGTTTTCTATGAGCTGTATGACCTGTCATCAAAGAAAACTACATTTTTTGGCAGCTTCAGAAAAGAGTAGTCGTGACTGAAATTGGTGATCAGTACGATATAAAAAAAAAATAAAAAAGGCTGCGAGAACTAACAGTCCGCAAGAGACTTTTACACACACACACACACACACACACACACACACATATGTACGATAAATATGGTTTAAGACACGGGACAGTACAAGCTTGACTCATTCCTGTTAAGAAAGAACACACACACAATCAGCTCTTTATCATTTGGGTATTCCTTAATCCAAGGAGACTTAGGGACACTTCTTAAGAATTAAAAAAAAAAAAAAAATCATCCTTGAATTGATTCAGTGACTTTGTGAAGGTGTACAGAAGTGTGTTTTCGAGTGAGAACAGGACGCATCAATAAACAAGGAAAATATGATAATAAGGTAAAGGCTAGGTAGGTAAGGTTAGGATAAGTTTGGTTAGATGAGCATAAAATGGGTTGGAGTAAGATAGGTTGGTATAAATAAGGCTGGGTTAAGTTACGAAAGTTTAGTTAGGTTTTTATCAACAGGCACTGATAAGGGTATGTTTGTTATAAAACTGGAGTTGTAAGATGGTGTCCGTCTGTCATCGCGTACCACCATATGGAGTCTGTCTTCGGTACCGATAGGGATTGTAAACGAACACCAATTTTTATACGCTTTTCACCACCTTTACAAGAAACAGAAAACATCGAACCTTAGAAACGCAATCAGAACATACTCAAAGAATCCCATGACCAGCTAAAGAAAAAAGCAGAAGAAAACTGTAATATAAGTTGGTCCTATGTCTCCATAAGGCTTACCCCATTTTGTCTTTTCATAAGGTCCTTGGGCCGCTACCAATCTGTCTGAAATAATCTTTACTTGTTATGTTCCTTCTAACACTTCAATCAAATATTCATGAGGACGAGGAGGAGGAGGTTGCGTGCTGTCGATCCTCTTGTGAAAACTTCTATCCATAGAGTCATAATAGTTAACTTCATTATGATCTTTGTGCAGCCGGTAGGTATATATCTGTCTGAACTAACAGGCTAAATCATGTAGCGCTGCGCCTTTATTTGCAGCGAAGGGGTACACAGACCAACAACACATTGCTCAAACGTTCGGTGCCTTATCTTCGCTCACCTCCACAGGAAGCACGTGCAACGGAGCACCAAATTCCCGTTTTTTTTTTCTCTCTTCAAACTTAAACCTGCATATTACCAGTGCGTATAAGAATATTACTTGGTACTTCTGTTTCGTTGTTTTCCTTAACAAAGTTCAGTAGTGGTAGGTGGTGGCGACCATCATCCACTCTCTTAGTGTAGTACTCCCTTTTTCTTCCTAGGTAGCGTCACACTGAGTGACAAACATAATGCTCTGTGGCCCAGGAAGGCAGCTGCATCGTTGGAGATGATCATGTAACCAAATAACGGGGTGAAATGGAGCCCACAATGGTAACTCTCTTAACTAGGTGGTGAGACGCAACTGCAGTCTCCATCGAGGAACCAAACCTTCACATTATTCCCCATACCTTGCCGTGGCGAGGAGCTGTCAACAGAATGGGAACATTGATTCACTGCACAGGATGGCCCTATAGGGCTTGCGGTTGATGGGTCTGCTTGGCTTGACTGACCGGGTTTACTCTGCTACTACTACTACCTCTGCCAAAGTCCACTATCATTTGTGTGTGTGTGTGTGTGTGTGTGTGTTCAGAATCACCCCACCTTCCCATGCAAATGCCGAATTTCAGGTCCTTTTTTTATATTTCGCCTCACTAGGTACTAGTTTTCTTAGTACTATCTTAGCACTATCTCAGCCTTAGGCATTGTTGGTTACATCTCACCGATTCCATGCTTAAACAGCATCGCTTAATCATCTCTTGGTTTTATTTCCTTTTACAGTACAACTTTTTTGTATTGAGTCCTCCTTTTCTGGAGTATGAGTTGTTAATATATACAGCATATTGCATTACATTTGACAGTCTCATCCCCTTAATACAAATTCCAGGCAGACATTGTTTATCGATGATATCTTTTATATTTTCATTTTTTCCTTGGCCTATATTATTCTGTAATCACTTTGTTATATAATTATGAACCTTTCAGTGGTCGGATCAATAAAATTTGCATGTGCAGAACTTTCTGATATGGATTCACTCCCACCTGGAGGCTTTTACGTAAGAGATGATATGTTCTCACATGTTCATATTCGGCGTAGGTTTCCTCGATAACGTAAACATACTATCATTCTCAAACACTACAACTCTGACAGTTTCCACATAAACTCACCATTTACTCGAAAACCCATCCGTACAGGTAGGTGAAGCACCAAGAGGTGGTCACTTATGTATGGAATCCCACCCCCAAAATGATGTTCCTCGGCCATATTGGCCAGTTACTTCCCAGGACCAATTAAACAATTATGGGGGTGGGAGAGCATTCTGCCCATCACCATAGAATGTGTGTCAGCCGGTTTGTACAGTGCATACACACCTGTATCAATATCCATAAACCAATATCCATTTTTTTAAAGTATGTTTTTAAACTAGTAAACCATTAGAGCTTCATAGGAGAGCTGAATCCTATGATATGCATAAAAATACATTAGTAGTATTGTACCCTCGAAATGCATACTCCGTCATGGATTAAGATGGTGAAATAAAGCGGTAACAGCATTTACATATGCGGATTTACTGAACTCATAAATTGTATATTGTTATTTTCCTAGCTGCAAACGACCACCAGGACCGTGAGACCGTCCACTGCCACAGCTACCGTAACGGTGATATCAGCCACAGCCACCGCCACCACCACTTCCACCACCACCGTCACACGGACTGGCGTCGTCACTGTCACAAAACCCTGCCTCCTGGGTAATGCTCACTATGGTAGCTGGGACAGGCTACACCAGATACTGAAACTAGTAAACCATTAGAGTTTCATAAGAAGATCTGAACCTGATTATTTATACACCATAAGGTGCGTTATCACCGAATTTTGTGGGGATATACCGAACATTTTAAAATTTGATAAATACTGATTTCATTTCTTATTTTAATGAACACTTTCACTGAAATTCATACAAAGGAAAAAAAAAAAAGGTTTATTTACATATCACATCACAGTGTTACAGTACGTACCTTTGGTAATGTTTGGTAGCACTCTACAATTCGGTGATGCCTCATGTTATATATATATATATATATATATATATATATATATATATATATATATATATATATATATACTGTAGACCTAATGTGGTTTGAACATGAGAAACGGTGGGTTAGATCCTCCAAGGTAATACCAAATCTACTAATTAACTACTTCTACCATTAAGATACTAAGTGAGGGAAGAGGAGCGCAGGAGGTAAAGGAGGAGGTGGGGGAAGCATAAATGGAAGAGAAAAATGAAGGTGTAGGAAGAGAAGGAGTGGAAAGGAGGAAGAGGAAAAATTGAAGAAAATTTGAGGAAAGTCTGAGAAATGTAGGAAAGTAAGGGACATGGAGGAAATTTAGAGAACAAGGAGGAGGTTTAGGAAAGTTAGATATACAGTATGAAGGAAGAATTTGAAGCGAGTTGCTATTTCAGGCACAGGCAAGTGTAAAATGTGACATAATTATGAACGTGCGTTGTACGTATGAGAACTCAGGGCCTCAGAGAACGGGCTGTCATGTGTATGCTCAGAGTTAGACATACATATAATAGATAATTCATAGATATAAATGTGTGTTATTTTTTTTTTTCAGACCCCCGCCAAGTTAGCACGGTGCTGAACCGTTCCCCAAGCTCCAGAGCCAGAGGCTCCAAGCGATGGCAGTGGTCTTAAGAGCTTGAATCAGAGTGACGTCTTTTTTAGTGTATTCTCGCTACTACCAGATGATGGTATTCAACTTGGGAAAGGATTCCCATACTGAGGGGCTTTATAAAGGCTGTATGGAACTCCTTCATTCGGAAAATCTTTCCTATGTTGAAACATTTCGTCAGGAGATGACAAGAATAAAAATGAAAAAGACGTCCCCGGACTCAATGGGTTGGACCGTGGCCCACCCAGGTTCAGGAAGAAAATTCATCTAAAGATTCAATGAGTAAAATGGGTTGAAATATTTCATATCACAGATGAGTTATTGGAAGCTGTTGTAACCCTTTTGAATGTTTATTCAACACTGACATGGTGCCCGCTGTTTAGTTATTTGCCAAAGCGTCTTTCCTCAATTTAAAGAAAAAAAAAACATATTCGCCTGTAAGTAATTGTTCGTGATCAGTCAATTTCACTATAATTATTTCGTATGACAGTTGCGTTTAGGAGTGATGAAATACACGAATGCATTTAATATCACATTAATCTAAACGAACTGAAATTTACAGAAGTAGTCTTAACCACAGCACAATGCAACACGATTATGTATCACAGTCCTGGTCTGATACAAACTCGTTTATATTAGACAATAAAAATTAAAGGCATATCACTAATGCTCTCAGACTTAAACTCTTCCAGTATTTCATAACCCCCTCTGGATTTTTCAGCTTGTGGTCATCTTGCTCATTTCTTGATAACTGACGTAATTTTAATTATATGGTACAAAAACGTCGATAGCTTCATGGTTGTTTTTCGGTATTATCCAATGCTTCACTCCACCACAAAAGATCATCATGTGACAACGAGAATTTTTAAAGACATCGTGGCACTGTAGGGTTAAAATAAATTTGTTTTCCTCAGCACGGGCACATTCTCTCCAAAGCTGATTAATATCGTCTGGCGACAATAAAACAGACATCCTCGTGTTGAAGGGATTTAGAATTTTCATTATTAGATATTTGTATAATCGGTAGAGGGTTGCTTCTAGTAATTGTATTTTGCATAAAGTTAATTTATTGCACTTCTCATTTACTTTCATCGGAGAGCATACAGTATATCTCATGAGTATTGTTCTTCAGAGATATATTGCCACATACTGCACAGAACCCATGTAACTAATTTCAATGTGATTTTGAATTCCACGTCATTAATTGAAGATCATTACTCTGATATAATATTGTCGAGGTTCCTCATATGCATGAGCTCTGTTTATCATAAAAAATGAGTCTATTAAAAAATTTTCACCAAGTGTTGATTGTATAATTTGTCCGTCAGACAGTTATATATATTCAGGGATATTGCGATCAGAAAAATGCAGTAATTCAGGTATGGTATGGTACATGTAACTTAAGGTTGATGTAGAGAGGCATAAGTCAAGGCCACAATTATAATTCCATGAATTAGAAACAAACCTTTACTTAGTGACTTAAGAACAAAACTGTGATTCCATGCATAGGGACTACATTTTAATTCCGTGAGTTAGGAACTACACTTTATTCCTATGCATTAGGGACAAAGTCTTATTCCCATGAGCTAGGAGCAAAGTTTATTCCCATGAGCTGGGGACTAAACCTCACTCTCATAGATCAGGGAAAAAGATTTGTTCATAATTTTCGCCAATCAGCTCCATCCTCTGAACAAGATCACTGACTTAACAGGTCACGAACATAGTTTTATCCTTCAGTCCTATACTCATTCTTCTAATTATCACCCCCTTACTGTCTTAATATCTCAGCATCTAAGTGACCATTTTGTTGAGTGGTAACATTGGTCTTGGTATCACTAACATCAGTGACAGGTTCCAGGGCTCAGATACCGGATGTGAAGAGTAACAGGCTTTGGTTAATAAATACAATAAATCAAGGGAAACGGCTGTGCGAGACAAGCAGGTTTACAATACTCCAAGAAAAATAGCTCATTGAGTGATGTGGGTTTTATCAAGGGAAAGACCTATTATACTCCTAATGATTCAAATAATAATAATAATCAAGGGAAATAGCTCTTATAGTGATGTAGGTACTATCAAAGAAGGTACCTATCCGAGTATTATAGGTAATACAATACGCCATGGGAACACACACACCACAAACTCAGCTAGGAGACTGGGCGTGTGTGCTGGGCAATTCCCAGGCCCTGTCTTCCCCCTTACCCCACTCAAGCCAACCACCACCAACCGGGCTACAGCAAGGCCCGGTCTCCTCTAATGAGGAGAGAATCAACAACAACAACAACAGCCATGGGAAATTGTCATGCTAGTGATGAGAAAATATACGTCAGGAAAAAAAACTGTACGACTGAAACAGGTCTTCGGTCCTGAGAGTTAACGGTACCGGTATTTATTTTCTGTGTTCAATATTTGGGGGAAAATTTTAACCCATATCAAACGAGCAGAAAGTACTGTACTAAGTAGAATCCGGCAAGAAAGCAATGGCTGCATAAAGGATAAAACACATGCAGAAAAGACAACAGTGAGAAAATTATCTGTTGCGGAACATCAGGATGATATGAACAATAAATATATTCCAGTATTACCAAAGAAAAGATAAAGCAGCATGGATGAAAAACAAATATGAGAAGTTGCGAATACTGTACATTAACATCAGAATGAGGGGAACAATAAAAGCCTATACTTCTGTTAAATTATTGACCATATAAGGAATAAGGAAAAAAAATACTAAGGAGGAGAGATAAACATAGCTAATACGTAAGAGCGGGATTAGAGAAACAGTAAAAATACTCCCAAATAAGCTATTACATTAGTTACCCATAAACAATATGGTAATGTGTACCTAAAATAGAGGGCGTGATAAACACTCAGAAAATTGCCAACACTTATTTTGAATATCCATTTTTCTGTTTTCTGAGGTAGTCACTTTCCTATCATCGTTTATATAATCATTGCTAGTAAGGATTAAGGACGTGCCTCCGAAAGTTCTAAACGTTCTCCGAAGCTTGTCACTAAACGGTTGCTTGGTGAAGCACAGTCAGGACGAGTGTTTGCGGTGTGTAGCTTATTCAATATGGGGACGCAGGGAAACTTACTGGATAAGCATGAGGCACATTAGCAGCTGTGGAATCCCCGACATGGCCTGCATTACGAAAACGCACGTAGGTACACACAACCCTATAATCTTTAGGCCTTTCAATATTATCAGACCAATGTACTCATTAATACTATAACATGATTTTTTTTTTTTTTTAGCCTTTATGATAACCCTCAGTGATTCAGTTGAAGTGGCCCCTCCTTTTTTTTGCCATTATTATCACAATCATTTAAATATCCTTTATAAACTTTACATACATATAAATGAGTTCCATATAGCTAAAAGGCGTAGTTTGCCAAACGAACCTTGACAAGCATGGCTCCGAAATTTTTAATGCCTCATAATTTTTGTGTCACAAAATTTATGATAAAACTGGAGGAAAGCTCCCATGCATAAAATATACAATTGTATTTTTTTAAATAAACCATTGCGTAATTATGGTTTTGATTGCTTAAAAAAGCTGCGGTAATGCGTAATATTTAAGATACAAACTATAGATCACACCAGTTTTAAAGGCAAACCACGACAAGCGGACACCCACCATGTTGGACTGTATTGTTGATTCGGCTCCAGAGTCAGTGTATCATTAATCGTTCGTCCATACTAACCAAACCTAGGACTTACTGTAAGTTCAGAGACTCAACTGCAGTACGATTTTGAGCCACAGATGGAGCATTAATCGTTTTTTGGAGAGAGAGAGAGAGAGAGAGAGAGAGAGAGAGAGAGACAGAGACAGAGACAGAGACAGAGACAGACAGACAGACAGACAGACAGAGAGTCAGTCAGTCACTCAGCCAGTCAGTCAGGAAGCAGGAGACGCGAGAATGAGTTGAGGGGGGGGGGGTTAGTGGGTGGAGTTTGGCGCTCAGATCCATTGCTTCGGTGTGTGTGTGTGTGTGTGTGTGTGGGTGGGTGGGTGTGGACTGCAACGCAACGAATTATACGAAGAAATGTTGGAAAGAAAAACAAATTGCGGTAGTGTAATTTAACAGTGTTTCGATGAGTTATATTTAAAATTGATGTCACCATGCCTGTCTATCTAATATTCTGCTTATAAAGAAATTTCGTCACTTCCCTTTTTACGCTGCTTCACTATGAATCTCTTAGATGAGATCGAAGGCTCAATCCGATTCTGTCTAATCTCTCTCTCTCTCTCTCTCTCTCTCTCTCTCTCTCTCTCTCTCTCTCTCACACACACACACACACACACACACACACACACCACGTCCCTGCCTGTTGCCGTGTGAGGTGAAAGCAGCAATCACCTGCCGTCTATTTACCTATCTGTCTGTCTAGCTATAACCAGAACCCTCAATCCCGTAAATGGTGACCACAAACAAATCGCATCCTTGACGCTTTTCCTCAGCCATTTGACTGTCCTTCCTCCAACTCACACCTTCCTCTCACATACAGTATATATCCACTCATTCTCTCCATTTCATCCTTAGTCTTTCCCTCCCCTTTCACAGTCAGTGACATACACTCTTCTAGATAGTTTTTCATTCTCTCTCTTCATGACCACACCACCTCAAAATGTTTATCTTACCGCTTTCAGTGACACCCACTTCACCACAACAACGCTTCTTCACTTCCTCATTTATTTCTTTGTCTTTCCATGTAACGTCAGATTTTCCTCTCAGATAACTTGTTTGCCGTGTAGGCATTTACGTAACTAGGAATTCCCTGCACTCTAAGAGTACTTATATATCTATACTAGATGTAATGAATCAGGTCATAGGACCTCTTTGCCTTACTCAGCTACCTTCACCTGGAGGAAAACATAACAGTGTTCAGGTATTTTTAAGATCTTTGGCAGTGGACATGGTTCAGACAAGTCTTAAATTAATATTGCCGTCTGTTCTTAAGAAGAAAACACAAATTATCTGTATCTTCTTTAAGGCTATCGCAGCGAGCTAGCCTCTTATACGGTACTACTATTCTTATAATGGTTCAGAAAAATCTTTAACTGTGTTAGGTTACATTTACAGTCTGATTCGGAAATATTTTCACTCATTATTTTTCTGTAATCTCATTCTAATTCAAGTTTGTTCGCCATGAAATGTCGTAGCATTTTGTACTTCGGAATTCAGTATTAGGTAGCTCAACGGTAGAATACGAATCAAGGTGTTGGTAGACACAAGCAATGGATGGCTTCGACGCGCCCAGGTCTTAAATTATATATACTCTATCGTAACTCAACCATGTAAGTATTAAATTGTTCTTAAGCTTCTAGGCTTAATTTTCATCTTTTATATCAAGAACATCGCCTAAAGTAGCTAAAGTATAAGGTGTCACACTAAAATACAATCAACATAAATCCCAATTTCTCCATATTTTCGTTCTTTCTTTGACCTCTCTTGCTCTATAATGGCAACACCGATCACTTCCATTTCCACAGAGGAGTTTCATTCTCTACTGGGTCAGAAGCACGGTAGATATTGCCCGGAAAGGTCAAAAAAGGATTAAACTTAGTGGAACGATTTAAGATCAAACACAGATTAAATTGTTCAGTTTTGATAATAGTGAGACAAACGACATGGTCACAGGACAAGGTCAGCTTAAAGATTTTTAAAATCTATTTTGAATCAAACTTAGTGGAGGGGTTCATGCTCGTGTAACAATTAAATATTTCAAGTTTCAAAACATTGGTCAAAAGTCAGAAATGTGCAGAAAGGATATTGATACCATCAATCACAAAAGAAATGCAAGAAACGCAGTAACATATGATTTTTCAACGTTATACACGAAGATCGAACACAAGGATATAAAACAGAAATTGGAATGGACAGTGCAAGTTGCTTTTAAAGGACTGAATAAAAATTTTATTGCAGTAGGTGAACACGAAGGATGCTGGGTAAATGAAAGAGATGGCAAAAACCTGACGTTCACAGAGGATCAGATAATAGATATGACAAATTACCTGGTAAAAAAATGCTTTTTTACTTATGGACATATGGTTTTCAGACAATGCATAGGAATACCCATGGGAACAAACCCAGCTCCATTCATGGCAGTTCTATACTTATTTACTTACGAATTCAGGTGGATGGAAGGAATGTCAAAAGTTTGATGTTCAGTAGCGAAGAAATTTAACAAAACTAAACGACTCATTGACGATCTAATATCCTTAAACAATTATGGAGAAATGAATTAAAGTTTAAAAGAAATATATCCGGAAACACTAGTATTAAATAAAGAAAACACCGACCACTGCCGAGCAAGCTTTTTGGAAATTAATATCAAAATAGAAAACAAAGTTATAACAACAAAACTCTATGATAAAAAAGATGATTATAATTCTGAAATTGTATCATACCCAGATTTGTCGGGAAACATGCCTAGAGTTCCAGCGTACGGTGTATACGTGTCTCAGTTGCTACGGGCCGCAAAGGCAAGTACAAATTTGGAAAACTTTACTACAAGAATCCAACAGATCACAAGAAAATTCCTCCGTCAAGGATTTTTCAAAACAGGATTACGTAAGGCATTAAATGAAACGTATCATTGTCACTATAACTCCTTCAAACACCTGAAAGACCTTGCCCTGCTCCCTATTCAGTCCATACTCCCTATTCAGTCCATACTCAATTGTTTCCCGAGAAATATTATCCTCTTGAGTGGAAAAAATAAAATTCTCATTCACATGCTTTCCTACGATAACCTTCCTTTTGGTTAAGCGGACATCCCTGGCTCCATGCAGTACTCGTGTTCATGCTTGTCATGACAGTCATGGACGCTACAAGAACTTACTATTTTGCTAGACTTGGACACTTGTTTACGTCCGTCATGATAAAGGATTTCAGATCTGATGGCACGTGAAAACCTTCTGTTCTCGCGGCCGCCACACACTACAGATTAATGAATCTGTAATGGTTTTAGAAGCAAAAGATCATCGCTGTACAAGGATACTCATTTACTCTCCCACACTCTACCTAACTAATCATTTCAGGTATTAACCATTTCGGAAAATCACCCCAAACAAACCTGGTACTGTACATCCTAACCTTATCTGGTCTAACCTTAGCTAACCGGACCTAACATAACCTAATCAATCCTCCTATCCTATCATACTCTAACCTAACTTAGTTTAATCTCACTTATCCAATCACGAAAGAAAAGTAGATTCTGTAACTTGCGACGATGAGCTTTTATTTACGACCACGTACTGATAACCAAGGTTCATTCGTTAACCCGTATAAAATGTCACTATGTCCACGGCAAAAATATAGTAAGAATAATCTGGAACGAATATAAAAAAATATCACAAAGGAAAACATTGTCGTAACTAAAGAAGGAGGTAGAATTGAATTCTCGCCACTACAAGGTAGGAGAAACTCCTCATACAGGAGGGAGAATAGAACATTTTCCTCTCTGAAGGGGAGAGAAAGGGTAATTCTCACCCATACAGGAGTTTATTTTCGCCCTTCTTCACACGGGTCTGTCTCACCCTTAGAGAGACTTTGTCCACCTTACGGAAGAAAGGGCCTGTCTCCTCCCTTCAAGAGGAAGACGCGCTGCCGCTCACATCTCTGAGTTTAATCTTAATTTTAATGTGAACCTTAAACCTAGTGCTACGGCAGCGGCAGCACCGGTCATCCAAAGAGCTTAGGGTCACCTGCGGGGGTTGACCCTTATCTAGAGTGACCAAATCACTTGAACCCCACCCGAACGCATCGCCTGGGGACCTCCCTGCGTCATGAGAAATCCCGACGTCAGGAGAGGCCTCAGTCTCTGGAGAGGCTTTAATGTCTGGCGAAACCTCAACCACTGGAGAGGCTTCAACCTCTGGAGACGCTTCAACCACTGGAGAGGCTTCAACCTCTGGAGACGCCTCAACCTCTGGAGAGGCTTCAACCTCCGGAGACGCCTTAACCTCTGGAGAGGCTTCAACCTCTGGAGACGCCACAACCTCTGGAGAGGCTTCAACCTCTGGAGACGCCTCAACCTCTGGAGACGCATCAATCTCTGGAGAGGCCTTAACCTCTGGAGACGCATCAACCTCTGGAGACGCATCAATCTCTGGAGAGGCCTTAACCTCTGGAGACGCCTCAACTTCTGGAGAGGCTTCAACCGCTGCAGACGCCTCAACCTCTGGAGAGGCCTTAATCTCTGGAGAGGCCTTAATCTCTGGAGACGCCTCAATCTCTGGAGAGGCCTTAATCTCTGGAGACCCCTCACTCTCTGGAGAGGCCTCAAACTCTGGAGAGGCTTCAACCTCTGGAGACGCCTCAACCTCTGGAGAGGCTTCAACTTCTGGAGAGGCTTCGTCCTCTGGAGAGGCCTCAATCTCTGGAGAGGCCTCAATCTCTGGAGAGGCCTCAATCTCTGGAGAGGCCTCAACCTCTGGAGAGGCCTCAGTCTCTGGAGAGGCCTCAATCTCTGGAGAGGCCTCAATCTCTGGAGAGGCTTCAACCTCTGGAGAGGCTTCAACCTCTGGAGAGGCTTCAATCTCTTGGGAGGCCTCAACCTCTGGAGAGACCCCAACCTTGGAGACCTCAGCCTCTGGAGAAACCCCTACCCTAGAAACCTCAGGCTCTGGAGAAGCCCCTACCTCGGGAGAGGCCCCATCCTTTGGAGAGACCCCGGCTTCAGGAAAGGCCCCATTGTCGGGGAAGCAGTCGTCGGGGGTCGAGAGGGTGGTGGAGGGAGTCCCTGTACTCTTTGAGGAGTAGGATGGGGGTGAGAGGGAGGAGGCTGCCGTAGAGAGGGAGGTACGGGCTGAGTGCGAGGTTGGGTTAATCAAATTGATATTTATTATCTGGTTCAAGTTAACGCACATCGGTTTTTTCCTCCCCTTTTCCGTCGCCGAAACCGCCTCGTGTATGCAAGGGGAGGCAAACTCTGCCAGCCCCTTCGCGAGCTGCTCGATGGCTTCCCCATCCAACTCCACCACCTTCTTCTTGCGGAGTGGGTCCTTGGAGTCACCCATTCTGTCCCAGTAGTCCCGGAGCCGCTTGAAACAAGAGGCCCTCCCGCAGGGTTCGTTGTGCTCATTTAAGCTTTTCATCGCTAAGACTTGGAAATTTTTTAGGCTGAATAACTTTAAACTCGAATTCTTTCAACACGGAGAAAAGTGTAAGTGTCGGTCACGAAAAACTGCTGTAAATAGGATCATGCTATTAACAGACTGGTACAGGGTAGAGGTGGCTGGAACTACGAAGGGCTTACCATTAAACACAGAGTGAAAGCGGTAAGAGGATTGCATGAACATGTGTTCGTGGCCATCTGAACGTCTGGGTACGAGACTCAGTGTGGCATAAGAACATAAAGCAGTGGATATGGGATCACTGAGGAATATTTGTGGAGTGGATTCGTTTCGTTTCGTTTATAAAGACTCCAACATGATTGCATGCATCAACCTTGTTCACCTAATGGCAGCTGTCCATGGTGCTCGATCTTCGGCAGTCTGCATACTCAGTTCCTTATCACGAGGGAAGGCTCCAGGAGAAGACGGAATAGTAGCAGATTTACTGTTGGATGCAAGAATAGAAGTATAAAAGAGGCTCTCTCGCTCACTCATTTACTCAATGAATAAAAAAAGAAGAAAATATTATTCCCAAAACGTGGTGTAATGCAATTATTATTTTACTTTACAAAAAAAGGCGACTCAAATGATCTTAGTGACAATCGACCCATTAAAATTATTATCAGTTATTTACAAACTCTTAATTAAAGTCCTTACGAACATAATAACAACAAATTTGAAAGAAAACCGACCTAAGAACAGACAGGATTGCGAAGCGGATATTCGATTACTGATCATTTGCACACATTGAATCAGCTAATCGAGAAAACTACAAAATATAATAAACCACTGTGCTTAGGTTTTGTTGATTACGAAAAGGCATTTGACTCAGTGGAGCCCATAGCAATTATAAATTCATTGCGAGAACAAGGAGTAAATGACAACATCGTAAACCTGTCCCAAAACATTAAGCTGCTAATTACTTAACGAAAGAGAAAGAATCCTTTACGGTATACTGGTTGACACATACAACTGAAATGTATGGATTTAAAATTTTCACCAGATCATAGTTATAAGTACCGATAGTGGAAAGGATGATCCATAAGGGACAATTTTCTTGATGTACTTTGAGTAAGCTGTAATGATGGAGGGTCGTGATCCAACTACGAATGGTTTAAAATAGGTTTCATTGTCATTAGCACCTGCAGATCTTATTTTCTTTAGGAATCTGTTCTGTATGTCCTCATACTTCGTGGCTGGGGTAAACAATTAGTAGACAACCTCCTCAAATTTCGTCCCATTTTGGAGTGTGTTTAACATTTTGACCAGAAGCTCTGCCCCATTCCCCCTCTCTGGTCTTGTAATCACAATATTAAGGACAGATAATAGTTCCGTATCTATCTATCTATCTATCTATCTATCTATCTATCTATCTATATATATATATATATATATATATATATATATATATATATAAACCAACGATACTAGGTCAAATTTTGATCCACCCAGTGGCCTTGACCTTTAGTGTTCAAAAACTGCATTTCAACAACTGGGCTACGTCAACTCTTCCATCAAGTACTGGTATGGTTAAAATAAGATAAAAACTTTTTTGAGCCTTTAACACATCCAAACACACACACACACACACACACACACACACACACACACACACACACACACACACACACACACACACACACACACACACACACACACATACACAGAGCAGGTGTAAAAGTACAAAATGTGTCAACGGAGTGAAATCGTTCACCCCTCGAAAAAAAAAAAAGATAAATAAATATATAGATTCATGGAAAAGCATTTCTTCGCCGAACGCCACACACCGGAAGCTTTCAAACGTTACTGTCCAGAAACGTCCAGATAGCACTGGACATGAGACCTTACATTTTGAGATTGTTTATGTTGTGTGTGTGTGTGTGTGTGTGTGTGTGTGTGTGTGTGTGTGTGTGTGTGTGTGTGTGTGTGTGTGTGTGTGTGTGTGTGTATACAGTAGATAGACAAGTAAAGATAACAGAATGGAAGGGGCATGGAGGTGTGTACAATTATGCAGCATCCAGCAAATCAAAGTGGCAAGATATTGCTCTCACAGCTACCGAATATTTTACAATAATACTGGATCAAATTTTCAGGCTGTCTGCAATCAAACTGACCAGAGAAAAACAGTGCAACTTCAGAAAGGCAAAAGGGTCTACAGATGGAATGCTAGCGATGAGACAGGTGATTATAAAGGTTGTGGATATGAGGTAACAGTAGAATCTGTTGACTTGGAGAGGGCGAATGATTCCGTACCGAGACAGTTGGCTGTTGTAACACTGAGATGCTTGGGAGCTGGAAAGGGAGAGAGGAGACTGAGTGGGGACAATTATAGAGAGACAACGTGAAGTAGGAGGATTTTTCAAAACATCATTGAGTCGAAACTAGCCTTAGACAGGGAAGCAAATAAAGTCCCCAACTCTGATCATGCTAATCATGTACGGTACATATATTTAATCAGTACAGAAGAAGTTTTAATTATAAAGCATGCTGATGATTTGGCAGTTGTGGCAGGAGTTAAGAGAAACTGCAAATGATGATGGAAAGAATGGTGGATACGGCAAAAGATGATCCTAGATAGGACTGAAACGATGATATTGGGTGAGCAGGGAGATATAGCAACAGAAGTGGAAAAGATACAGATACGGAAGGTAGACTGTTTTGTGCATTTGGGAAAAGCAATAATGACAAATGAATATACAAACGGGGAAGTGAGAAGATAGATACAAGCAGAAGCAGGAGCCTGGAGGAAGGTAAAAGAATGTGTCTGACAGAGATCCTGAAAAGAGATTAAAGCCAAAGTGAACAATAAAAGAAAATGCAGATGATACACTTTAGCTGCTCAAAAGGATAGCAGGAGTGAGAACAGAGAGACTGGGAATGGAAGAATTAACTGTAGTAAGGAATCACTGTCAGCACGCAACAGAAGATTGTGAAGAGAAGATTTAGATGCCCAGGACATGTGGAGAGGATGAATATATGCGTATTACCAAGAAGTGCTAAAATGTGAGGTGTATTGGGATTAAAGTGAAGAGAAACTCCATAGCTGAGATGCTCAGATTGTGTTAAGGACGGATGTGAGGGAGGTTAGGGAGTGGATAAACGTGCCAACAAAAAGAGACGAGTGGAGAGAGTGAAGGCAGTGGTGCCATAAATCGGTTCAGCACAAGCTACGGCAAATAATAATGGCATGACCTCGATGATGATGATAACGAAATACCTCTTACTCTGGCATTTCAAAAGGCATCGAGAATGAGAAATATACATTGAAAAATTCTGTCCAGCACAACGCTTTACATGGTGCGAGAGCTGCGACGAATATGTAAAGTAGAGCTATCACTGTGTTGCGGATGGCGTGACGTCAGATAGCATTAGTCATCTCCAGGCAGCCGGAGGTGGAGGACGACACTTCTCAGCTGTTTTCTCCCGTATTGTTTATCTCATCACAGTGTTAGCCATATTCAACAACGGACAACACCGTATCCTCAAGATATATGTGAAGGTTCTGTACTGTGAATTAGTCTTGTTTGTAATAATAACCACTTTGTTATTGCACTTTTATTTCAAAAAACAGGAAAAGGTATTCATGACTGAGTGTGGACGCTACATGAAAAAACAAAGCAGCCAGTATCCTCGGTTTATTTAAAGGAATCACCAAACTAACGATGAACTAAGATTTCGACCTCGAATTCATCATTGTGCGATTCAGGTTTGGAGATGGAAACGCAAAAAGGTGAAGGGTTTTTGTGCAATGATGAGGTAAGGATCTTTTATCATGATATTACCACTGAAAGCAGTGACAAGAAATAGGGAAGTGAACACGGAAGTAAAAAAGTCTCTGCATTACAGTATTGTGATCCTCACTCTAACATATGGAAACGAAACTTGGACCTTGTTGGAAGGACAAAAGTCAAGAGTGAGAGCAGTGGAAGTGAGTTCTTTGAGAGGAACATGTAGGGTTACATCGAAACACTAACAAATGAGGAAGTGAAGAAGTGTTTTGGTGTGGGTGTGAATGTGATAGACAGCGTTCGGAAAAACACAATGAGGTAGTTTGGCCGAGTGGAGAGGATGGAGAGTGAGAGACTAACTAGGAGAGTGTATGTCAATGAAGTGGATGGGGGAGAGGGAGGGGAACACCGAGGATGAGATTAGGGAGGTATATGGGAGAGGGGGACGTAACCTGGGGAGAGGGCAGCGAAATGGAGGCGATTTGTTTCTGACCACCCCTGCGGAATTAAGGCATCTGGCTTTAGACAGATAGATAGATAGCCACTGTACGAGTATGTCGCTGGTTAGTGCAGAGTGCCACGAGCATGTATTAGGATTCGTCTTCCTCTTCAGTAGAGCATCTTAGTATTCCGCCGATTAAAGTAAACTAAATGCTATGTTATTAAAACTTCCCACACCCCTGTGGGAAGTTTTCTTGTTTTTGTCAGTATTATTGTTATAATAATAATAATTATTATTATTATTAATAATAATAATAATAATAATAATAATTAATAAAAACAACAACAACAACAACAATAATAATAATAATAATTATTATTATTATTGTTGTTGTTGTTGTTGTTGTTGTTATTATTATTATCATTATTATTATTATTATTATTATTATCATTATTATTATTATTATTATTATTATCATTATTATTATTATTATTATTATTATTATTATTATTATTATTACTTTTTTAATTGCGATATTTCAAAGGATATATGGCCTACAGTAGAGCCTTCAATCTTGGTCAACATGCTCGGAAAGCTATCCGCCTCTTTTGGCCAAATACGGTGGCAATCCGTCAGCCGAATCTCCGGATATTATCCGAAACACAGAAAAGTGAGTCAGCCACGCTACTTCAAGAACACTTAAGCTAGGAAGCTGTAATTTCACCAAAATATAGCTTTAAGGCGGACGCAGTGGGGATAGGAGTATGGTTCTATTCGGTTGATTTCTGAAATGGCTTAGGGTCAGACACTGGGACTTTTCCCGATATTCCAGATGTCACCTAATTTTCCATGAAGGGTTAAAGCTACAGCCACCAACCTTTGTGGACTTTTCGACTACGATGACCTAAGGTGACATGCACAAGATCAGTGACCTTGGCCTCAAGATACTTTTTATAACTCGGCTTCGAGTAGGCAATGGCTGTGGGAAGTTTTTCTTCATCAAAATTGTCCTTGGACAATTTTACTGTTATTGATATTATTATTATTATTATCATTATTATAATTATAATAATAATAATAATGATGATGATTTGATGATTATTATAAGTATTAGTATTAGTATGAGTATTATGATCCATCCATCCATCCATTGTCCAATCCTATGTTGTCCCATGAGCAGCGTAGGAGCCCGGGGCTAGGCAAGTTGGTCCTGACATTTAAGATTAGTGTGACCAGCCTCACTCATCCCTGAGTGGTATTATGTGAGCAATAAACCCTGATCACCCCTTGGATTTAAACCTACAAAGGCTCAGTCCGATTTGAGCCCCTTAATTACCCACTAAACCACCAGGTGCCATAATTTGGTTATATGGTTACCACCCTGCGTGGCAAATGGTTTCCTGGTGTATAGGAAACTACTTGGCTTGTCACTCAGTGTTGTCACCCACAGGCAGAAGGAAGAGGAAAGAATGAAGGAAAGAAAGACAGAAGAGGGTGTGTAAAGTTAAACGTAGGCAGACGGAAGAGGAAAGAATGATTGAAAGAAGGACAGAAGAGGAAAGAAGGAAGAGAGGAAAGGGCAGACACCCAAAGCAGCACTACATTGAGTGAGTGGATGGTGGCCGTCCCCACCTACCATGGAAATTACTATTGTTACTATTAGTGGCCACCTCATGCTGCCTCTATTGTTAGCAGAGTTTTCTTATTTGGGTTCTTTCTTTTGGTCCTTCTTTCTTGTTTAATTGTGCCAGGCACTTCTACCCTTCAGAATCAATCGATTCCGACCATACTTAGACACAATGACCAGCCTATGACCTAGTTGTGGCCGCCCTGCTTTTGTTAGTAGGCCTCTACTCATTGCCTAGTAACGGCCGAAAAACCGATTTTTTCGTACTTTTCACGTGTTGAGCAGAAGAAGCTTTAATAATGGGCGTAGAAAGCTCTGACTTCTTTAGGAGTAATCTTGAGGCCATTCCCTATCGAAACTGTGCATCAAATTTCTCTCTCTCCTCCAATTTTCGAGTGGCAACCCTGCAGATATTGGCCTCAGCGTCCCTAACGACCAGTACTGGGTTTCAAAAATGCCCCTGTTGTTCCCCAGCGGCTTGATGGAATTGAATGAAACTTTGTATGCTTATAGGCACTGACTAGTACTACAACTTTCTACGTACACTTATGTTCTACACTGGCCAGGTCAGTGGTCAATGGTCATTAAATGAGAAAACGGAGAAAGTAGCTAAAATCACGACTATGCTCGCGCGAAATGCTAAAGCTCTGAAGATTACTAAGCCAGGGCCATGAATCTTGGGAGTATTGTTGTACTGGAGTACCGCCATATAAAAGTGGCATTTAGTGTCGAAACTCAGTTCCAGTCGCTGGCAGCACCACCTAGAAGTTGTACCTCTGGTGGGCCATTCCACGAATATGAAGCTCCCTAGCTCACCTGTGGGTGAATGGAATCGAATGAAACTTTGCATGTTTATAGACGTTAATGAGCGCTACAAGTGTGCTCCGTACATGCATGACCTATATCCTCAAGGTTAGGGGTCAAAGGTCATCGAGTGCAGAAAATATGAAAAGCTCTAAGATTACGACCTGGTTAGCGCGAAATGGTAAGGCTCCGATGATTAATAGCTAGGACCATGATTCTTGGGTGGGATGTTGTCCTTCGGTATCGCCATACAGGAGTGACTTTTCATACCGGAACTCACTTCCGGTCATTGACAGAGCTTGGTCCGCTTAGAGCTGGCCATCATCGCCTACCGGCTCTTTATTGTTGTTTTTGTTGTTATTTACTTAAGTTTTTGTAAGAGTGCTTTTCTTTTACTCTTATTTTTTCGCTCTTACAGCTACCTAACATTTCACTACCAAATATGTGTTAATCCTAAAGCGAAAAATTCGTCGAAGCAAATATATTCCTGATAATAATTCACAGCTACAGAGACTTGTTTACTGCTATTGTTAGCAGTCCTTTTCAATAGCCTGCTTCTCCTGTTCGTATACTTTTACCAGTTAGTAGGTAGAGGGAAAGGCACTATGTTAAAAATAATCAGAGTGAAGAGAATATTCCAGAACTCCTTTTCATTACTGTTTAATTATATTCAGCAGGAAACAGAACAGAATTACTAAATAAGGTGACGATGGGGGATGGCCCAACACAAGTTTACTGCGTCAATTAGTTTGATTCATGATAGGATGTAAAAGAAGCTTGATTTACCTACTTGGGAAATGCGCTATGTAAAGTGGAATGCAGACTAACCATTAATTATCTTCAGAGGTGTTCTGAAATTGGCTTTTATAATATGTGAAAGCAGTATAACAGTCTCCTTCTCTTACTTATATGCTTTAAGACTGACCATCATAAGTTAGGAACCTGCCTACACATCCACGCTCTGACCTTTAATAATACGGTCCACAGGCTACTGCATAGCCCCAGCTCTTCAGTATGAGGCGGGTTCCTGAGCTGCTTGTGCTGCTGCCGGTGGTGATACAGGTTCTTTCAGTCCATCCAGTTGTGGGAATCCGACATCTCCTACGTGATGGTGAGTAT
>NC_137023.1:51510993-51565993 GCF_032717465.1 Coenobita brevimanus | reverse complement strand
CCAGTTTCACTTACGCTGAAGGTGAGGAGCTTGAAACAAACGACGTCATTGTGGGGAAGTTGATCATGGAGACTGCTTTGCCCTTTTATCAAGACAGATACTTCCTAAGCTGAATAAAATCGTCTACAGATCAAAAACAGCGAATCGTGACATCTTACTGAAATGTTTAATTGAGAGTGTTAACGCCCTGAACATGTCTTTTTTTTTTTTTTCAACTTGAATGTTTTTTTGTTTTTTGTTTTTTCCAAATCTGGGACCGTTCCTTGAGGGCTGGCAATCCTGCTACGTCCCACAGTCCATCATATTTGTACAGAGGCAACTGAAATGATGAGGGGCTGTCATAGCACTGAATGGATTAACATCCTTTTAATGAATATTAACATCGCTGCAAGATAACACACCACAACGACACTGCGTGACATCACAGTCAAGTCACAACAGTGCATAGAAAATATTATCCAAACACTGAATGACAGCACATCACAACACATCGCAACACTGCGTGACATCACTGTCACACTGCATGACATAACATTAACACAACAGTGACATGAGATCATAAGGTTGAAAGACATCGCACTATCACAACACTATAACGTCACTCAGCCACAACAGTGCTTGACGTAACTCCTGCAACACTCAGTGGCATTACTATATGCCATTATGGCAACACTACATGACGTCAAAGCACTGCAAGGCATCACACCAACACACTGCAAGGCATCACACTTTCACAACCTAAAGACATCACACTATCACAATAATGACGTTACAGTGTCGTGCTGCGTGACGTCACATCATTGCAGCCGTAACTTTAATTACTAAGCTTGACAGCACTCTGTCCCAGCGCCTTATGACAACACACTATTGTAACAACGTATGACACCACTGTCACAGTACTGCATGCCGTGACTTATCACAACATTGCCTGAATTAACACTGCCATAAACCCCATGATATAAAGCTATTACATCACTGTATGACATCACAGTATCACAACACTGCTCGATCCTATAATCACAGGTCACACCATCGCAACACTATATGATTGCCAGACTATTCCATAACAGTATGACAATAATATATCACATTTTTACATGACACATCAGTTAAAACAGCACTACATGACATCTAAAACAGCACTGCGTGCTTTTACTTAAAGAATCACCACATGCCATCACATACTGCATTCCGTGACATATCACGTAAAAGATCATTGCATAATATCACTTAACTTGCATTGCATGACCACTTAATACTATTGCATGACATCAACTACAGCAGCACTCCATGACACATCATCTAAAGCAGCATTGCATGACATAACCCTCAAAACAACATTATAATGTTACTTAAAACCACGGGATGATATTACTTCAAACAATACAGCATGACAGTACTTGAAAAAGCATAGTTTGATGTTACTTAAATATTGCATGATATCATTATTACAAGGTGGTCTGACGTCACTTTAAACATTATACGATAATAAAAACTACTTTGCTTAACATCACTAAGCCAGCACTGCGTGGCATGGCTAAATCAACACTGCATGACGTCTCTTGAAACATCACTACATAAACATAATCACCTAAAACAGCAGTTCATGACACAGATCACCTAAAACATCACTGCATCACATTCATCAGTACTCCGGGCAACACCACTTAAAACATTACATGGTATGTCATCTGAAATAAAACTGCATGACATACACTTGATACAGCACCACATGACACATTGGCATCTAAAACATCACTGCAGGACAGGGATAATATTCCTTGACATACAAGTAATAACCGTACTTAGTATCAGATTCTTCCGTATATGCCGACGTCCTGTTAGTATTATTCTAGTTGTCACTAGACTATTTCATTCAACTAAGTAAAGGCATCGCGTTGCGAAAAGGTTAAAGGACGCGACATCTAACTCCTCCAGCTAGATGAATCTCTCCTAAAATGAGTAAAATCGTCTGAAGACAGAAAAAAAAAAAAAATCACTATAGTGAAGGTTTCACCTTCAATACAATGACATCTGTATGTAGTTTTCGCCAGTGCTAAGCAATTTTATTCCACTAAGGGAATAGTTCTTATGGTAAAGGCGTTAATGAGATATACAATTACCAAACGATTTTCCTAAGCTGAAGGCAGTCGCCTTGTGGCAGTCTCTGAATCAATCATATAACGAGCGATTTACTCTTCATTTTGTTCTTGCTATCTCCAGGCGATTTATTTCACGTTGGTGTAGACTCTTTTAACTGAAGGAATTATTCATAGTCGTTCTTAGTCCCTTCAGTACAAGACATCTCCTTCAAGCCGTGTAAAGCCACTTGGGGGTAGCAGGTTATGCTAAAACACGGAACAGGGTGGAAGGGGTTACAGAGATTAGCACAGCACTGGATAACACGTCACCTAGCACATAACTGCATGGTATCACTACCTGTTATGTGAGTACATGGATTAAGAGTATTTATCCTACCAGTATTATTCTCGATGTCATAAGAATCTTCGTTGCATCCCTTCCTTAGCAATAAATATTCCTGTCTTGCCTGTACTATTTTTCTTTTTACAGCAAACTTCTACTTATATTAAAAACAAAAGTATTGTACAATAAATAAAAAGGAGAGTACTAAGGTATAAATTGCAGAATACTTCGGAAGATGTGCTATGAAGTTTGTATGCCGATGCGATTACAGCATACTGTAATCACTGCTGCATAAAGAGGGAGAAAAGCAATCTTAGATTAATACATGTCGATCTAACGAGGGCATAGCTGACAAGTTTCAACACTATACCTCTTTAGAACGCTAAGCATGCTTTTTTACTTGAGGGCATGCACAAAAGTATAATAATCTAAACTGTTTAAGAAATTTCATCTTTGTGTCTGTTGAAGTTATTTAATACAGCAATATCAATAAGTTACCGACAGATATTTCAAATAAAGTACTGAAGTTCTGAACTATTGTACCACTACATGCTTTTCCACTACTTTTTTTTTTTTTCAGATTGCATAACTGAAAAAGCAGCAAGAGGACTCAGCACATACGGAGAAAATATCACGCTACACTTCGCTTCTTTCTCTAACCTCGAGCACATTGAAGTACGACTAATTCAAGGATTGTCCACGGGAAGTTTTTATCTTGGGAATCTTACTTATCCTTTCGGAAAATGGCACCAAGCAACAATCATTCTGAAGAAGTATCCCGAGCTTCTTTTTGGATATAAAAGGCTTTTGTTAGCAAGTGAGGTTCCATTTTTGAAAGGACGGAGTTTTTATCTAGAGAAAGACAACGCTATTTCATATTTCGGATGCCCTGAAAGTAAGTGGCTGCTTCCTTACTCCTACACTGTATATATATACAGTATATAAATTTAATATATATATATAGATAGATAGATAGATAGATAGATAGATAGATATACATATACTGTATATACCATATATTAATATACAATGTATAAAACAAATAACTCAAAGTCAAATGGCCACCCCTTACGGGATTGTGGCGTCTGGCAATAGATAGATAGTATATAATACATATGCATATATTTTATTGTACTGTATTTTGGTTGTGTGTGTGTGTGTTTGTATGTGTGTGTGTGTGTGTGTGTATGCGTGTGTATTTCACCGGGTCGGTCAGGATCACGTGATGGTTTTGTGATCATCGGCATTTTACCCTCCCGGAAGAGAGCTGAGAGCTCATATAGTCCGATCTAAGGGCAAAGCCTTGACCTTCACACACGCACACACCCATCCTCTTGCTCAAGGAGGACAGTGACCACCCGCTTTGTCAGTGAAACTTTATCGCATCCCGAGCAAGGCGCGAACCCCCGTCTTAGCAGATGCTAGGCGAGAGCGTTACCACTGCACCAGCGAGCTACATATGCATATATTTTATTGTACTGTATTTTGGTTGTGTGTGTGTGTGTGTGTGTGTGTGTGTGTGTGTGTGTGTGTGTGTGTGTGTGTGTGTGTGTGTGTGTGTGTGTGTGTGTGCGGGAGCTCGCTGGCGCACGCTTGTGTCTGCGTGTCTGTCTGCCTCTGTCTGCTTTGTCTGTGTTTTTTTTTTTATGTGACCGACTCTGGGCATAGGCTTCACAGCCTGCTTTCAAGGCCCAGGAGTCCTCCTCCTTACCATATACCTCTACATGTCACCACTTCGGCGCTAACACCCACCGTCCATACTGAATAAATGCTAGGGTTGTCTCATACAGGATTGATGTATTGGTATTAGCAGGGGTAATTTTACATGTCGGCGGGTCTTTTGGTAGATCAGTAATGTCTGATATTTATGAAATTCAAATCCTTAAACTGTTCCCTACCCCAGCGGGATTTGAACCCCGGTCCGTTAGGACTGCAGGTCAACTCTCTACCGATTGAGCGTGTATGTGAATCTGTGTGTGTGTGTGTATCTGTGTGTATGTGCGTATCTGTGTGTGTGTGTGTGTGTGTGTGTGTGTGTGTGTGTGTGTGTGTGTGTGTGTGTGTGTGTGTGTGTGTGTCTGTCTGTCTGTCTGTCTGTCTGTCTGTCTCACTAGAGACTGAGATGTAACTGATAATGATATAAGAATATTAAGAATATATGGGCTCAAATGATAAAATGAATAATTTGTCAATGTCGCCCTGAAGACAATTGCAGACATCTAAAGGGCCGATGATTGTGCCTGTTTATTTTTCACCAGAAATTTCACTTGAACTATTTCCTGTTATATACTCTAGTTCAAACGCGTATTTAATATACAAAATGGAACCAAAAACTGAATCCTGAGGCACCTCACTTGTTTTGAAGCCCTTCAGTTCGGAGAAGCATTTTAAAATCTATTCTTGCCTCCTCCAGACAATTACATTCCGATTACGGAACAGTTTCATGCTGGAGCAGTTAATCAAGGCTGTATGCAACTCCACCATCTCAATATAACATCAAAATCGAATGTAATCGTCTGGTGGTTAAAAAAAAGGAAGCTATAAAACATGTCATAGGATTCTGAGGCTTAAACACCAACCTGTTGAAGAAGCTGAAAAGGGATGTTGAATATTATATCAATCCTAGTTTCAGCTTGGAAACTGGATGGGGAAACTGATCCCTCTATATGTTTCCAGATACTCCAGTCTTTGAAATAAGGAGGTACGACCACAGAACAGTGAGAATTCCCCGATCAGAAAAAACGAGGGAAGAGCTGAAAATACTCCCCATTGAGGACACCCTGGTGCAGCTGAGAGTACGCAGGGTGAAGGTGACTGTGTGCAGGCAGGGGGAGCGGGTGGTGGTGCTGAAAGACCCCGTCAACACCAGTTGCTGCCAGACTCTCATCAAAGACACAATGATTGGGCTTAATATAGACTTCATGGAAGATAACAGTGTAAAGGTATTTTTAACTCGTTTGTGTACAAGGTTCTTTTGAAAAGGATGGAATGGATTATTATCAAAAGCTAAACAGGGGGTAACCCCAAGGATGAGAACTATGAGCTTTGCGAAGAATGCCAATACGCTTGTGATTTTTCCAGGAAAATCCACTGAACAACGACTCCGAGGAGAAATGGCTTAATCTTGTCACTGTGATGGCTTTTTTCAAAACTCTTGATAATTTCATTTAAGACAGGTTTAAAAAAAATTATTTTTAAGCTATGAAGAGGATATTCAAATCTGTAGCCACTTGACAGTTTTATTCAGCATTCAACAGACCTCCAGTAATAAAGGCGTTAACGAGGGCTGCATCGAAAATCTCCCCAAAGCTGAAACTGAAGAGAATCGTCTCATCGTAACAACAATAGAATATAAGGGCATTCTTATTTCACTCAGTCTGGTTAAGAACTTTAATATTTTGTTGTTACTACTAACAAAAGTTTTCATTCGGTTTTAGACAGACCTCGAGTAATGACGGTTAATGATGGTAATATTTAATTCCTTCAGTTTTCAGTTTTATATATATCCACCTGTATATATACATTCTGACCATATTTGACAGATAACCATCAGCGGCCAAGCCACCTCCACTGAAATAGAGGCCAGCGAAATTGTCCGCAAAACTTTCAACGGCACAACATACGGCAAAGCTTACAGCGAGAGCATCGAGTTTGTGGCAGAAACAATGCCTGGTGCCGTGTTAGTCGTTCAGTGTTTAGATGGCTGTCCAGATACACCCTTACCTACACCTACACCGAGGGATACTAAAGGTGAGAGAGAGAGAGAGAGAGAATTTTTTTCTTATATTAATATCAAAAACTAAAAAGCGAGTAGGTCAGTTTTATTTTTGTAGCCACCAGAGAATTTACATCGCTCTCTCTTAGTTATAAAGTTACAATATACCATTCAAGTTTGGTTTAACTCTGTTTTACTGGAATAAAAGCCGTCTAAAGCAAAGCTGGTCAGTTACTTATGAAATAGCAGTCTTTTTTGTTTTTGTGTATGAGTGAGAAGGCATATATAAGTAACTGGAGTTTTCTCTTAGTCCAGCTGTTCTTTTTAGTGGATACTATTCAGAATCTGTAAGTTGGTCCACTGAGTGATAAAAGTTAATAACCACCTGGCTGGCGACGTTCTGAAGCAGCTGTTTGTGATCAAGTTGCTTGCATTACCACTTACTTACATCCACTTAGCCTGCTTCTCATAATGTAAGGCAACACACACACACACACACACACACACACACACACACACACACACACACACACACACACACACATCATTCCCAACATCATTATAATTGCATCTTCTAGTTACAGGTGCGTGCATCAGCTTCACTGTACTGACTGTTTTGACCTCGGCACTGGTTTTCTTCGTCCTCATAACCTTCATCTTCGTCGGCCTCCTCGTCTACTTCAAACAACAGGTAATATACAGTCATTGTCAGTTGTCCCTCTCCATTCATACAGTTTCAGATCATAGGTTTCATTTTCGTTGAGTTTACAGATTTAATAACACCTCTTTCTCAGTTATATATAGTAGGAGAACGTATGTGAATGAAATTGAAGGGAAGAACGGGAGGGAAGAAACCAGGAATAAGGAGGAAGGACGGAGCGGAAAGGCATAATCAGTAGGTCAACAAAAAACACTTAACACAGCAACAACAACATGTAACCTTCACCATACACAACACCTCTTTCTCAGTTCTATACTGCAGGAAAACGTATATGAGATGGGGTGGAAAAAGGGAAGGGGGAGACCAAGAATGAGGAGGAAGGAAGGGGTGGAGAGGCATATGAAATAAGACAACTAAAAACACTTTACACTTAGCCTACACCACCAGCATGATACCTATACCATGCAGTTGTAATCAAACACTGTTGTCTCTTCCAACCATTATACTCGTATCATTTTCATCAAACCTCTTTTCTTCCCGCTAGTAGTTGTAATAGAAGTATTAGTCGTAACCCAAGATTCATCTGAATGTGAACCCAGTGGACTGCAGGTCAAAGCTGCTCCTCTCATGCACTCCACCGTCCACCTTTCGGGGGACAGTGAGGTGGCTTAGGGGCGCTTGTATAACCAGTCATTGGAACTGTCTGGTTAAATCGGTGCTACTACGTGAAAACACTTCTCTGCAGCACGTCTCTTCTTTCTAACAACCTTATTTTTTAAATATGATATTGTAGGAGATTCTGGGAGGGCAGCCTGTTGAAGTTTTACGGAGCGACTTAGAGGAGATATGTTCCTGGCCATCCCCTCTGAGAATAAGATGTCCACACATAAAGAGACAGACAGGTTACTGACGTAGACTATGCCTGTATTGGGGTGGTGTCAACAAGAGAGTAAAAACATTTTAAAATCCCTAACAAGAAGTGTTACGAAATCAGACAAGTCAGTAAGAATGCAGTTTGAACCCCTTACTACGCCCACAGCATCACGGTCTGATTTATTTTTTTCTTTACTTATTTATTGAGAGGGGGCAATGAATAAGCAAAAATCTAAGCGGTTCAGAGTCTCAGTGCTTCTTTAGTGAGTTTATCTTTATCTGACAGAAACTGCCCAAGCCCACATCTTGAATATTAAGTCGTGGTTGGATGAAAGTCCATGAGCCTTAGTGTGATGTAAGACTAGGTCTCCTTGGTTTGCCATTCAACAGAACTGAAAAGGGTTATGGATCTCCGTCAGGTTAGAAAAAAAAAAAAAAAAAAAAAAAGAGGTGCCATGTGACCACGAGTGAAGATATTTTGACTGGTAGTGTACGGTCATAAAAAAAAAAAAAAAATCGTTTAATGTTGCCCAAAGAATATTTACCGAAAGCGGAGATGCAAGTGAACCATATGCCAGCTAATACGTGTTATAGATAGTTCATTTTGTCACCCGATATGTTCCATGTAAATTAGAGTTTCACCGACTGCTATTTTCACTCTACTCCAGCACACTTCCCAGTCACTCCACTCTCTCTCTCTCTCTCTCTCTCTCTCTCTCTCTCTCTCTCTCTCTCTCTCTCTCTCTCTCTCTCTCTCTCTTTTTCATTCTTTCTTGGATACTGGAGACACGCCTTCACGCAGTGCCACCAATATAACTGAGCTGCAGGGTTACATGAATGTCCCTCAACTCCTTTTCTATCTTTCCAAAAGATAGAGTGTTGGATTGCACGAAAAGGAAACATTCAGGCTACGGTCCACAGGATTCACGGCCGGATGGACCTAGGACAACAACAACGACAATTCTTAACCCTTTAGTAAAATGGCGTCATCCTTAGGGTTTTCACATTAAAGCCAGACGCTTACAGTAATTCGCCTTAGTGGGATTAGAAACAGACTCCATAAATCTTTTCAGTGTAATGAACGTCTTTCTAAATCCATGCTTTCTTCCGCAAGACGGTTTTGTTCAGTTTAACGCCTTCACTCCGATTACGCAATTCTTATTTTAATCTTCTTATAATAAAACGCCTTTATTCAGCTTGGGAGAGGCTTTTCGAACTAGAAGCGTTAAAAATTGCCTTAATTAACTCCTTTAATACGGAAGACCTTTCTTAAGTTGAAGAAGGCCGTCTGGAAGAAACAAGAATGCATCCAACACCTTTCGCCCTTTCCTTTATGGCCCCATCTGAATCGTTGGGTTCCGGGAGTGGTAAAAAAAAATAATAATAATAAAGTCACTGGATTCTTGGGATCAGGAAAGACCACTTCAGAACGTATACATCTTGACATATATTTGCTGCACATCCCACCAGCTTAACCCTTTCAATCCGATGACGTTATGCTATTTATTTATATATGTTAACTTATTGTACTGAAGCGGTAAATGTAGTCTATATCTACCCCTTTTGGCAGGAAAAGCTATGCCAGAGCTGAAAAAGAGCCTAGATATAACAAGCATAAAATAAGATAGATGACGTCGTCTAAAAATTTTCCTTCCGGTGTGGTCATTCTTGTTTTGCTCCTGCTTTCTCTAGACGATTTCATTTATCACAGGGGAGATATTTCGAGCTGGAAGAGTAAGCTGTTGCCTTCATTTACCCCCTCACTGCAAAATGTCGCGCCTAAGGTGAACCAAATCGTCTGAAAATAACAAGAGCAAACTAACAAAGAACGTCACAGGAATGAAGAGATTGAATATATAGTCCTATTCATATAAGGATGTCTTTTCCTTTTCTATTTTCTTTTTTCTTTTTCCTTTCCTTCTTTCTCGATCAACATAATTCAAGTTAGGGAGTATATCTAAAAGTCGAAAACAAAAATATAAACAACCTTAAAAACAGAACAAAGTGCAAATAATATTGTAGGAGTCAGAAGGTTAACTCTCTCTCGCTCTCTCTCTCCGACATTTTTCTTCATTTCATCCCAGATTTCCGCAACACAATCCTATTGAGGTTACAAAGCACCTGCATAGTAATATTAAGAAGGATCTCATCTTAAATGCCGGAACCAACTGCTTAGCTCCGGGCTCCTACGCTCCTCGTGGGGCAATGTAGGATTGGATGATGGATGGATGGATTTATGAAGACCGTATCTACCCCTCCATTCCGAAGAATTCTTCTTAAATAGACCCGTTTAATGGTGGCATGAATATGATGAATACCGTCATCAGATTAAAGAAGTTACCCATTTCACTACTAAAGCTCCTTCTCAGCTCTGAATAAAATAATCTTGCTTCAGCATGAATAAAACACGCAACCGTAGTGATAAAAAAAAAAAACAGCCCAATTCTGAAGACGTATTTTCATTTTTGCTATAGCTAACTTCATGCAACTTCATTCAGCTAAAGAGTCCCTCCCTCCTCATAGTGAAGTGGTTAATGAAGGCAATATCTAATCATACCCGTTCATAAAAATGTATTTAGTTGTGAATAAAATCGTTTGGAGGTAGCGTAACTAAAATGCGTCGTCTTAGTGAAGGAGCTATATCATCCAGTGTGGGATTCCTCAGGATGCATCGTCTTAGTAAGAGCGGATGCTCTGACCTTTCAGGCACGTGGCGTTATCTCCTTCAAACAGTTTATGTCATTCAAGCCTTACTTACTGTTGCTACTTTTTAACGATTTTATTGAGCTAAGGGGAAGTCCCCTGAGGGTGAAGTATTTAGAGGCGGTTGTGTCAAATTCCTCCAGTTCGAAAAGCCTCTCCTAATCAAAGCATAATCGTCTCAGGGTATGAAGAATAGGATAACAAGTGATGTCAGTCACGACAAACCTCCCCCGAAAGCAGTTATATTATTTTCAATCGTTTTCAAGTTATAGTCCTCTGAAAATCTGTGCTCTTGCTTTTGACCTTTCTTGGTCACTCAAGGTCAAAGGTCATGGTACCAATTAAAAACTCATATGGGAATTCCTATATGCCGATAATAGTATTTCTCAATGTTCATCCAGTTTCGAGATGTAGCCCCCTGAATAACCATGACCTTGAGTTTGACCTTTCAAGGTCACTTAAGGTCAAAGCTCACGGTACCAGTTAAAAGCCTGTCTGGGTCTTCCTATTCATTGATAATAGTATATATCTATCTGCAACCAGTTTCGAGTTATAGTCCCTTGAATATCCTTGACCTTGAGTTTAACCTTTCAGGGTCACTCAAGGTCAAAGATTTCAGTGCCAAATGAAAGCCATATGGGAGTCCCTTTGTGCTGATGATGGGAAATATGTCTATCTTCAAACGGTTTCAAGTTATAGCCCTCTGAAAATCCGTGACCGTGATTTTGACATTATAGGGTCACTCGACTGCCTCCAAAATTTAATCACTTTCTTTTGGGACCAGTGCCCACATACCCTGAGAGTTTCAGGTAATTCGATTCAGCCGTTTTTTCCTTAATGTTGCTAACAAAGAAAAAAAGGAGACAAAAACAAAAACAAAAAACAAAACAAAGATACTCGACAGAAAACAATATCTCACCGGACTCCGTCCGGGCGAGGTAATAAATGCATCATCTTATGAAAGATTAATGTTTTGCTTTTGACACTCATCAACAGGCAGTTTAATATCTGAAATATACTGAACTGTAGCTCATGCTGCTATAAGCCTAAATAATTAAACACCTGTGAAGAAAACGCGTTTGTGTGTCGTATACACACACACACACACACATATATATATATATATATATATATATATATGTGTGTGTGTGTGTATACACACACACATATATATATATATATATATATATATATATATATATATCATCATCATCATCAGCCGTTTGAGTATCCACTGCAGGACCGGCCTATCCCGACCGAAGTCGGGACGATACAGCCAATGTATCTCTACCTAGTGGCTTAGGCTGTCTGGTAGAGATTGTATGTAGGGTGAGAAGTGCTTGTAAGTGTAATTGTAGTGGCTTTGGATGTGTGTGTAGTCTGTGAACCAAGTGTAATCAGCCCGCGCAAGCTGACTGGGTGCAAGCATACTTTACAGTAAGCGACACTGGTTCAACCACAGCACCCTTTGTGTCCGCCAATGTAGTACGTGGCCGGGTGAACACTCCCAAAGTTTATTACCCTGGCGGGGCGCGAACCCTGGCCCACCCGTGTACGAGACGCACACTCTACCACTGTACCACAGAGGATATCAATCAATCAATCAATCATTTCCTGTGGCACCCTCGGGGATGCATAGGGCCTCGATGAACTCACACCACCACATCCTATCTTGTGCTAACTCCTCAAGATCTCCCCAACACTCATCTCCAGCTTCCCGTCTCATTGTCCTCACCCACGTCTCTTTTGGCCTTCCTCTACCTCTCCTACCAAGTGCCACCCACCCTGGTGTACCTCGTACTATTCCCTGTCTCCTATACACATGTCCTAGCCACTTCCATTGTGAGAATCTAACATATTCATTGATCGGCTGCACTCCCGTTATTTCTCTAATTCTACTATTTGGTATCCTTTCCCACCACTTAACTCCTAATATTCTTCTAAGTGCTTTATTTTCAAACACCAAGAATTTATTTTCCATAGTCACTGTGCTGTACCAAGACTCGTGTCCATAAATTAAGATACTCCTAACCATTACCTTATAAAGTTTGATTTTTGTATGCACAGAGAAATTGTTATTATTCCAAATATTTTTAAGCATTCCCATTGCCTGATTAGCCTTCTTTAACCTTTCCTCGAATTCAAAGTTCAAAGAACCATCCTTGGCTAAATAAGTACCTAAATATTTAAACCTATCAACTTGCTTTACAACCATACCTCCAATTACACATTCCTGCGCATTTTCCATATTCATATTGATTATTTCAGTTTTTCCACAATTAATAACCAAACCCACCTTGTGACCTTCACTCACCAAACAGTCCAACACTCTCTGCATCTCTTCTGGCCCATCATTGGCATTATGAGGATATATATATATATATATATATATATATATATATATGTGTGTGTGTGTGTGTGTGTGTGTGTGTGTGTGTGTAATATTAGTGATGACTTAAATGTTCTATTTTGAGCATTGCGGATGCGGATATAAAAACTGATCATCCGTGGATACGGATAAGGGAAAGACGATTCATTGGACGAGTTCAGGAAAGTAGTCCTATGGCGCAGTGTGAGTGGAGACTACACGTAAAAATTAAGAGCACTCTGAGAGCATATATCACCGCCAAGGTTCCAAGTTCAGGGTTAAAAAAAATCATTTTTGACCTTCATGTCTTGCCAAAATATCGAGGTCATACGTCAAAAATATGTTATGAAATCAACATGGTTTTTCTAAAAATATTATTTTCTTGGCACCATTTTCTACCTTGGTTATATATTGCTATGTGATTTTCATGTTTTAATAACTCTGAACTTGATTTTGGCTTCTTTTTCACAAAATTCAGCACTTGTTCCATAGATGGTCCTTAATTATTATTCGAAATTTGATACTGTTCCATCAAATAGTTTTTTTTCATATATTTCATTACATTGACCTATACCACTGACCTCTTTTGCCCAAAATATAAATGCAAGCCCCTCTGAGAGTCATTACTCAATAATCTTAATTTGATGCAATTTCCTCCGATTATTTTAAAATAACATTAAAGAGAAACAGACAAACAAAGAAACTGAGCCAAAAGCATGACTACTGGCGTGCAGAAAACCAGTTGGGGAGGGCGTTGAAGGGGGAAAATGAATATAGATAGAAGAAAAACATGGAGTCTTGAAAAAGAATGTGGCTTACTATATGTGTGATTGTGTTGATTAACCCAGTAACTCCAGAGGTTCCTGTGTGAGGGATTCTGCTGGAAGGGTACTACGCATACTGTCTTCCGCCTATCGTCTCATAGTTGCGAAGCTCATAGGTCCCTACCCCGGGGTTCCTTCCTTTATTAACTTTTGAAAATACCCAGTTTCGTCCTAAATTGAGGACACTGGGAGCAAATGGGTTAAAAAAGGTGAGATTAAACTTGTACAAAGAAGCAATGTAGCTGGTGATGTGAAGGCCTTATGGAATATCAGGACTGAAAATAGAGGCTGCATGAAGGCGTGTCTGTGCCCACATTTATCGAGTAGATCTGAAGCTGCGGCATGGTATGAGTTTCAAAAAATCAAGTGTGGGAGCAGAAGAAATGAGACTGTTAAGGAACCAAAATGTGTGCTGGACAAGCTGAGTAGGATACGAATTTGAGACTCGAGAAAGTAATAGGATAAGGAAGTTTACAGATTAAGAGGTAGAAGAGCGTGCTAAGGTAGTACTGATACAAAAAGACTCGAAAAGAACTGCGTGGTGAAAAACGTATGTATGAGTTGGTCTGAGGGTAAGAGGAGTAAAAGGTCAAGATGGTGTGTGTATGTGGTGAGTAATTAAGGAAGACATACTCTAGGAGAAAAAAACGAATGAAAGAAACTGATGAATGAAAAGTGCATGAAGCTGCTTTTGAGAAGGGTCATATCGTTCCCAATTTAGAAGTCGAAGGAATGATTTTTATTGGCATTATGAATCATATTTTTGTGTTAATCGTTTTGTTTGAGTTGGAACCGAGAGTTTCGACAGCTTGAATGAATGTATGGTGCGTTTCATTTAGCATTTTATTGTTACTTCTCTTGCTTTTGTGCCTTCCTCTTCGTATTTCTGCAACCCTCCTACCCTGTACTTTCCTGAAAAATAGGATTATGTTGTTGATGATAATGGTAACGATAGTGATGATGATGATGATAAACATGTCTATTAATCATCTGCATATTCTCACCACCAGAGTCCCAGCCGCTGTCCTCTTCACTCTTGGCACTCCTGGACAAGTAAGAAATGCCACCCTGAACTTAAAGTACTATCGCAGACAAAAATTAGCCGACACTTCCCTGCCGGCTGTAACGATTAAAGATGTAACAGGAAATAGTTTAATGTGATAGCAATATAAAGTACACTAGAAAAAGGGTGTGAGTAGGAAACACACTCTCTTGCGTTTGTGAGGGAATTAGAATTATGGGAAGCAGGATACAGGTTGACGAATGAAGAAGTGAAGGAACGTTGTGGGGTAGATGTGGATGTGGTTGAAAAGATTAGGAGAAATACACTGAGGTGGTTTGGACATGTGGAGAGAATGGAGAATGAATGAATGACAAAGAGGGTGTATGTAGGTGAGGTGGAGGGAGGGAGAGGGAGGGGTAGACCGAGGATGAGGTGGAGGGATGGAGTTGAGAGGTATATGAGGGAGGGGGGGGTGAGTTGGGGGGAGGGGAGTCAAATGGTGGGTGACAGAGTGACTTGGAGGCGTTTTGTCTGCGGCCACCCTTTGCGGGATTAGGGCGTCGGGCTATAGATAGATAGATAGAATAGGATACAGTGCTGTCAGGGGACTGTCGGCCAACTTTTGTTCACGATGGTACGTACATTCTCGCTTCTGTCTACTCACTGTTTGTACCCAGCTTATTGCATCGGCTCTGCTTACCTACTCACAGTTTCTACCAAGTTAACTGCATCTGCTATACTTACCTGTTCACTGTTTCTGCCCAGCTTATTGCATCGACCCTGCTTAAGTGATCACTGTTTCTGCCCAGCTTATTGCATCGGTTCTGCTTACTGTACCTTCTCACTATTTGTATCCAGCTTAATACATCGGCTCTGCCTACCTACTCACAGTTTCTGCCAAGTTAACTGCATCGGTTCTGCTTACCCGATCACTGTTTCTGCCTAGTTTATTTCACCGGCTCTGCTCATCTATTCACTGTTTCTGCCCAGCTTATTACATCGGCTCTGCTTATCTACTTACTGTTTCTGCCCATCCCATTGTATCGGCTTTGCTTACCTGACATCTGTAAATGGTGTTTTTTTCTTGTATTATATGTGCTAGCTAAAGTAATGAACTCATGGAGGAAATGGCTTTCATACTGGGTTTGTCTCATGGACACGTTTAATGAATTAAGTTTCATTTGTATTTGAACTGTACTTCCGCTTGCTCTTAGAGAAGTGAATCCCGTAACTTTTTTTTTCAGTATTTTCATGAAGATTTCGATATGTTGATTAAATATAGAAAAAAAATGTTCCTTGTTTAAGTTAGAAAAGCTTTGGTCAAATAGGCCTATTTGCAATGAGAAACGATAGAGAAGCCTTGCGTTAGGTATGTATGGATAAGGAAAAAAAGTGCAACAAGGTAATGAGAGAAGGATTATCGCATGTGATGCAGTTGATAAGCTATTGAATGCCGTTTAGATTTTATAGGATGATAGAGAAGCATACGTAAGAGTATTTTGGCACAAAAAGAATGGTTATCAGTGTTGGAGACCAGTGTTGGAGTGAGACAAAGTTTGTCAATGTCCCAGTGGCTGTTTAAATATATATATATATATATATATATATATATATATATATATATATATATATATATATATATATATATATATATATATCTGTCTGTCTATCTATCTATCTCTCTTCCCTCGTCCCCTCTTTCCCTCTCCCCTCTTCCTCTCCCCCCCTCTTCCTCTCCTCCCCTCTTCCCCCTCCCCTCTTCCCCCTCCCCTCTTCTCCCTCCCCAGACAGATTTAAGTAGGTTATTGAACACACACACACACACACACACACACACACACACACACACACACACACACACACACACACACACAGTTAAACAGATAGATAGATGGACAGATAGACAGACAAATAGATATGTGTAATACTTCTGCTATGCAATACGTTCCTTAAAGTCTTCCATCACTCCTCAACTCTTAGATATTCTTCTAAACTTTAACATTACTGTCGAGTTTTACCTCATGAGTCTGTGACCATAACTGTAATATAAACCGTTTGCGTAAAACAGCTTATTTACTCCCCTTTCTCTCCTTCCTGCCTTAGTGAAGATCAGTATTTACCTTGCTCGTAATTTTTTGGTACAGTTCCTATAGTTTTGCTGTTAATCATTTTGCATTTGAGTATACCCAACCATTATTTTCGAACTCGTTTCAGCTCTAGCGGTCTCTGATTGGGGGGGAGGAGAAAGAGTCGGTGGTGCATTGGTTAGCACGTCCAGCTTGTAACTGGAAGGGTCTGAGTTCGATTCTCAGGCCGGTCATTTGTTTCCTTCCTGTGCCTCTTGAACCATCCGTACATTTCTGATTATATAATATCAACAGAAAAAATCACTGCTTGCTTTAACTTCTTTGCCAGAGTAAATTATTATTCCATTTCACTGAAGCTATTCACAACAATAATATTTTGTTCAGCTTATAATAATATTAAAAAATCGAGGGGTTAGGCATACTAAACCAATTCAGCAGAAGCACTTCTTAAGTTTAAAAAAATCTGTCTGGTGAGAGCCTGATTAAAATGAATGATGTTATCAGACTGAAGGGGTTGCTGATCCTCCTATAGTAGACAGGCAGTAATCTAAGCCACTTTTACTAATGTGAACAGACCTACTACTATGGGGTATGATTGAGACTTAATGGAACTTGATTGTTTGCCCTAATGAGTTTCGTGTACTCGTTGTGCATTAGTCTGAGCCTTCTTCTTCTCTGATATGAACAGATATGAACGGGAACCCAGGCCATAGTGACGTGGGTGGACTTTACGTAGAACCCATCACCCTTCCACCTGGGCAGAGGGGCCAGCTGCACGTCGAATCCATCTATTCCGATCCCATGGAAATTGTTGCCCCTCAGAGGCGAAGGTGAAGGACTGCATTTGAACATGTCCTACTGTGGAAGCCGTTGAATCATCCCCTTCAGTCCAATAATATATATATATATATATATATATATATATATATATATATATATATATATATATATATATATATATATATATATATATTTTACTCATCTAAGACGATTTCTTTCTGCTCTGGGGACACTTATCGAATTGCAGGGGTTAGATGCACCCTCCAATAACCCCTCTACCACCACCAGAAGACCCTCTTATGTTGGAGAAGATCGTGTGGTGGTAGCAAGCATAACAGGTGAACTAGTCTGCTCCGATCCCAGGAAAGTTCCTCCCAGGGCGAGTACCAAGACACACTGAAAATGAAAGGTTGTGTGTTAAGGTCATTAGTTAAACCTTTCAGCCCGAGAACGGATTAATTATTTTATTCTTACTGCCTTCAGACCGTTTTATTAAGCTTAGGAGAGTCCCCTATTAATGATGGAGTTAATGAATGCCACATCTAACCCCTCTTGTTCGAAAAGTCTCCAGATCTGCATAGAATCATCTGGACAAAGCAAAAATAAACCAAAAAACTACGTCACTGTGATTAACTGGTTTAGGGAGGTGAAAATCACAGAATCCTTATTTCAACTTGATTCTTCTATTACAGAATACTTTGTCCGGTTTAGGATTTTTTTTTAAACTTGAAGAAATAAAATTCGGCTTTCATTAAGTACTCTCTCAGCCGGGGATTTTCTTAAGGTGAAAAAAACCGTCTGTCGGTAACAAGAATAAATGTTAAACCAGTTAACTCCTATCTCAGGGAAACTTTTCCTCCGAAGCGAGTACCAAAGAATACTGAAGTAGGACTGTAACTTAAACCACTTCACTTCGTTGACGCTCTTCATATCGCATATTTCGCAGCATCAGACGCTTTTATATAGATTAGGGAGACTTTTGGATCTAAAGGGGTTAGAAATTACCTTCATTAATCCCTTTAAGGCTAGAGGTTTGTCTTAAGTTGAATAAATAGTGTGGCGTTAGGAACGCTGAAAGTGATAAGAATGTCCTAAGGATGGGTAGTGACGGTCGCAGAACCGTCAGTCTGATTAATTTTCTTTATATTCTTCCTATTTCCAGACCATTTTGATAAACTTTGGGGAGTCTTTTTAAGAACTAGAAGGATGAAATAACGCTTCCATCGAGATGAATATAGTAGTCTCATAGCAGGAAGACTATAAAAATTACGTTATCTGAGTGAAGGGTCAGTTGTCAATAACATGATAATAGCAACAGAGCTTTTCATCTGCATTTTTAAACATTTCTGTGGACTTCATAGCTGAACAATGTTATAAAAGGTGACATTATTATACCAAGGATTTTCTATATTTCTTTTTGAGGACTTACTTCTCTGTAGAAACAAAGAAATTGTGTACACGTTCAGCCTCTGCACTAAGTTGACTTTCATGGTTTAGTTTCTTTTAATTTCCTAAGCATTTTCCTGACTCAAACTTTTTTATTTTAAGGATACCATCTGGTGTTAGTCTGAAGAAACTACCCAAGTACAGGAATGGGCGAAATGGTAAAAACGAATCCTTGTTGTTGTTGTTGTTACACCAGGTTAATCTGAACGTGATCCCCGTGCACTGCAGCTGACGTTGACCTGCTGCAGTCCCCCTTCCTCCTTTTGGGGCATACGGAGAAGCTCAGGGACGTCTGCATAACCAGGCAGTGGGACCGAATGGATATATCAATGTCACCACGTAAAAGCTTTCATGGCGGTCGGTGCACTTAGGTATTTTTATTTTGCCTAATACAGGATATTTATTCAGCTGAGAGAAATCCTGTCAGTTAGATGCCTTAAAAACCATCCTCAGTAACTTTCCCAGCTGCTGATACTCCTGAGAATTATATTTTGGATATCAGCGGACGATTTTGTTCAGTCATGAAAAGTTTTACTTCAAATGAGTTTAAAAAAAAAAAAAAATACTGTTCGGAACTTTGCATTTTAGCGTTGTGTTCTGCGAGCGCTGAATTTCTATATGGTATATGGCACTCGCTTTCCGAAGACAATGATGTTATCTTATAAAATATTTCTTGTAAATAATTGTACATAATAACATGCGCATTAATAACACCACATTTGACCCTGAAGACCGTATTCTGTGTGGCACTGTACAAGCAGGCTTCTTAGGACTTTTCCCTAATGATTTATTATGCATATTATGTTTTCATACTTTTGTGGGCTATTTAATCCCCTGTAATATTGATGAAGTTTGCTTCACTAACATACAAGACGGTAATGAGGTGAAACGTGCAGAATAAATCACTCAGGAAGAGGTATCACGAAATTTTGAACGTCACTTAGAATGCTACCCTGAGACAGCCAAAGCCTTGACGTTGTTGGTGATGTGATGACCATGAATTCAAATGGTTGATATATAAAATGAGTTCATAAAAATGTATATACTGTAGTTTAGATTAAGATGTTTAATATATTCCAGTATTGCGCGTAGTATCATTGTTGCTACTTTCGTTATATTTAAGTTATTGATTTTTTATACTATACCGTATACAAATTGATAATAATGGGTGGGATTTCGATTATGTATGAAGCAAGGTGGAGTCCTGCTGTGCAGCAAGCTAGAGTCCAACTGTGCAGTTTGCATCAGTAGCCTATAGGTGGGATGTTGAGGTGTATTTTACAAAATAGATAACTAAGGATAGGTGGGGATGCTCGTCATCCACTCACTTCATGTAGTGCTGCCTTGATGAAGCTACGCTTAGTGGCAAGCCAAGTGATTTCCTGTAACCCAGGAAACCATTTACTAGGCTGGGCGATAACCTTATGTGAACATAAACAAATAGATGCCCAGTGGCCTAGTGGGTTAAGGCTCTTCAAATGGATGTGGCCTATAAAGGTTAACATTCCGGCGTGACTGGGGTTTATTACTCACAAAATGCCATTCGGAGAGGAGTGTCTAGTCACTCCCGCCTCTTGTCAGGACCAAACAATCAAGCCCCGGGCCCCTGCTCTGCTGACAGTGCAATATGGGACTAGATGATGGATGAATGTAGGTTACTTGTCGGGAATGCAGTGGAAGATCTTGATTTGTTATATTCACTACATTAGCCAAGAAAAAGCCGCCCCAATTTGCTCTAAGCTAAGATATGGAACCGAGAATATGTGTGTATGCTTCAAATACACCATATGCTTAAGGGGTTTTCTTCGCTTTTCCAACGGAAATACGTGAGAGCATATGACGCATAAGAATGTTTCTCCCACTTTTAATAAAAAAGAACACCATCCCCAACACTAAAGCATAATCACTTTCATTGCAGATGTGAGTTGCTCATTAGTTTTCAGAGACTAGACAATATTCAGTATTGCTCTATTGTGAAACTCTGTAGGCCAGATGATGAAAACCGAATATTCTCCCCTACAAGGCTGTGTATCTAAACAGAATACATTTTATAAGACAAACTATTGTATAAGCATATCAAGTTTTGGTCTGATATGGGCCATGATAATGGCATGAAAAGAGAAGTTTACTTGATACATGGCGAATAAGGTCAGTTATGTTGTATAGATGTCCGTCACGGCCATCGACTAATTTATCGGAAGAAAATTCATTGACTGGTTACCTACCGATAAAAATGACTGATCATATCATGAAGCACAAGTCAGTAAACTGCACTATCAACTAATTATATAACAAGCACATTATAGAATTTTCAACATGGAGATTTACCTACTAACCCGTTATTATCCTGTAAGTTCTAAGGGTCATAGTATGAAAGCTAAGTGCGGCAAGGAGTAAATGAGCTCCTAATATATAGTGGTAGCTTATGAAACACCTACAATTGTTAGATATGATCAGCCTGCATCCCACATTACAGGGTATAGTCAGTTGCGGTAAAGAAAAGGTCATACTTGTCCTGTCATCCTCACAAGCTTCAGACTGTCTCCCAAAACTGAAGGCTTGTCCACGCCTCCGTGATGTAAGTTGAACCTCGCTAATCCATTGACATGCACACGCTCGGGAAGAAAGCGAGTATTATGCTTTAATCGACTTTTGTGTGTGTGTGTGTGTGTGTGTGTGTGTGAACAAAATATTTTAAAAAATCATGTGATTTTAACTAAACCTGGTGAAAGGGTTGAGAATTAACCAAGGATTATAGCTACTATTTTTTTTCTTTTTTTAGGACAAGAGGTAAAAGGTCATGGTCACAGGGATGGGTCAGAGTCTGAACTAATAAGATCGACTTAAACAGTTTTTATCCGATTTACTCCGATGAGTCCGATCGTAATGGACGGGTTTTGAGTAAGGAAAGATAGTAACTGATGGATTTTGAGAAGACAGTCAGAGGTCAAGGCTACAGGGCAAGGTCAAAATTCTACCCGTACGTCTGTGTGTGAACAAAATGACTGAAACAATTTTGATCTGATCTGGACAATCTTGGTGGAAGGGATGGGGATTAATCAAGGGGCTAACCTGTCAGTTTTGAAAATAATGGGTTAAAAGTCAGGGCTACATGACAATGTCTAATTAAGGTTTTCGTATTATTTAGACCAGATTTTGCAGAAGGGTTCAGGGTTAGGCAAGGATAAAACGATTCGATTTTGAGGGAGATCAGTCAAATATGAACATCAGAGGAAAGATCAACAATGTCGAATTAAGGTTTTCGTATTATTTAGACCAAATTTTGTGGAAGGGTTCAGGGTTAGGCAAGGATAAAGCGATTCGATTTTGAGGGCAGTCAAATGTGAACGTCATAGGAAAGATCAAATGTCAAAATCACAGGGCAGGGTTTTCTGTAGCAGTTTTGACCCGATCTGAACCAAACTTGGTGGATGGGATAAGGACCTGGCACGAATGAAGTAATTCGATTTTGAGACCAATCTGTCAACGGTCAAGGTCAAAGGGCAATGTCAGTGTTAAGCGTAGTCCAATTGTAGGTGCAGATTTTGCCCTCTCTGAGTACTGTTCTTGTTATATAGTTTATTCCTGTTATTTTCACATGAAATTTTTATCCATGGAGACGCCAAACTCTGAAGTAAAGAGGGTTAGAAGTATTCACCGATAATCCCCAAACAACCTGCTTTCTCTCTTGTATGAATGAAATGGTCTAAAGGTTGCGTGCGTAATACGGAATGAAGATCAACTGAATGATAAAAATAATACTGTAATAATAATAATAATAATAATAATAATAATAATAATATTAATATTAATACGGTCCTAAGTTCACAAGTATGTAAAAAAGTCCATTTTTCTTTATTCATATTCCTTTCATTCAGCTGCAGGGAAAAAATCGCTCCTAAACAAAATAAAATCGTCAGTAATAGCAATAATACAACAGTAAGTCGTGTTGGAGCAGTAGGGCAAAACGAACAAATGGCCTTTTCCTGGGTGGCATATCAGGCTTCATAGTTTTCGTACCCTGGCGATTTAATTTGGATATTACATTTCTTGTGTGTTATTTCCACTGATGAAATACCGACATAGTTTCCATCAATAAAATATAAGATTGTGATGCGAAATCACTTAGTCGCATGGACTACCATCCTTATTCTTGCGGAAACTTGTCTCATCAGTTTGGTTCAAATAAAAACTGGAACACAATCACTAAGTAGCGTTCTGGGCAATTCGTCCATATCGCAACACACATGATGCACCATGAATGGCCGGAAACAAACACACACACACACACACACACACACACACACACACACACACACACACACACACACACACACACACACACACAGAGCATGGACAGAATATGAACCAGCAAAACAGGGCATTCTGTTTCCAGTTAATCCCCGACCTAGACAATCTGAAAAGTCTGCATCACAATATAACGCACTGACACTGACAAGAACTTTTTATACTTGAACGAGATAATTTGCGGATAGTATAAAGGCAATATACTAGACTGACTTGTGAAATGAATAGGTTATATCGATTGTATAAGGTTGCTCAGCACTGAATGACTCTGCCTTTAGTTATTGAAAACAAAGTAGCTCATTCCGAATACATCAGTAAAAGATTATACAGCTTTGGTGTCGAGAGGTCTGAGGTCCAAACCTATGTGGTTTGGCTTCGATGTGACGAGGCCCAAACCCCGACGAAACTCGGGCCGCCTCGCAGCAACCTATCCCGAAACATCTGAAGCAATGGTGATCCAGTCAGCCAATGAAAATCCCGTATAATAACCGCAAGGCAATGCCAGCTTCATAAATGTATCATTACAGGGCGACAATACTGAAAATAATATTGTTCATAAAGAACATAAGATCAATGACACTCAGACCAATGAAATGAAAGACATCTGCATACATTGTGACACCTGGCAACCCAACAATCACTGTGAACAAGTCAACACACACAAACACACACACACACACACACACACGCACACACACACACCATTCAGCTCGCACCTTGGCCACGTGTGTGTGAGGCAGTTCAGATTATCAGTGTGTATGGTATTTTAGAGTTTGAACCACCTAAACCAGTGACGTATTTAACCTGTTTATTTTTGCAACTACCAGACGGACTTTGATGCATGGTCGTGAGGAGCGTAGACGTGTTTTTCGTTGCGCTCTTCTCTAGTTTTCAGGGCTACCTCACCGGCATTAGCTTTTTTTTCACCCTTCTGGTGGCGTTAGGCTAGTTAGTTTCTAACTTTCCTCCCCTCCCTATTAGTTTGGAACAGTAGGTGCCTGTTCCTATTTACTGAGTTTACCTTTGCTTATCGCCCACGGAGGGTCCCCCCCACTGATCGCTCTGGGGCGTGAACGGACAAGGTCGGGCCTCCCTGGAGTGGTTTGAGAGGGCAACCTCTGACTTAGGTGTTAGGTCCCAGGGTGATAGTCCCTTGCTCGTTTTATCTCCTTCTTCCTACTTCCCCCGTTAGGTGGGAGTGGTACTATGGAGGACGCCCCTACTGCCTCCCCCCCCTCAGGGGGGTGAGGTGGTCCTGACCGACCCCCGACCGATCAACGGACTGACAGCCCCCACACAGAACGGCCCCAGACTCGATTGCCTCTGGACATAAATGTAAAAAATGCGGAGTTTGTGATTGTTCATGCTCTAGGTTCCACTCCTTTGAGCAGTCTCAATCCCTTTTGATTAAGAAGGTTATTGATGGCTGTGCTGGGGAGGTGGAACAAGTAAAAAAACTTGCGAATGGAGACCTCCTTGTCAAGACGTGTAATTCCTCCCAAGTTAAAGACTTGCTGAAGCTGCGTAAGTTTCATATCTATGATGTCGAGGCCAAGATCCCAACATCCATGAATTCCTGCAAGGGGGTTATCACTTGCAGGGATCTCATGGTGATGAGTGAGGAAGACATCATAGAGGAATTTGCTCAGCAGGATGTAATCGATGCCCGGTTTATAACTAGATTTTCCGAAGGCATGAGGACGAAGACGGCCACCATTGTTTTGACTTTCGGCAAAGTTTCACTCCCGGCACATGTCAAAGTTGGCTATGAAATTGTTAATGTCAGACCTTATATCCCCAACCCACTCCGTTGCATGAAGTGTCAATTATATGGGCACATTGCTAAGAACTGTCGGGCGTCACAGTCAGTGTGTGGCAAATGTGCAACACAGGGTCATGATGCTGAGCAATGCACATCAGAGACTATCTGTTGCTTCCACTGTAAGGGTGCTCACTCCACTTCCTCTAGGGATTGTCCCATGTGGAAGGAGGAGAAAGAGGTCTGCACAGTGAGGGCGACTGAGGGTGTCTCCTACTATGAAGCAAGGAAAAAGGTGAAGGAGTTGCATGCAACTCCTACGCCGAATAGGTCCTATGCTTCGGCGGTGATGTCCCGTCCCGTGATGTGCTCTGCTGGGACACAGACTGACCCTGAACCGGTTCCTCTTGCCACACATTCTACCTCTCCATCTCAGCCTCCAGTCCAATCCACCTCTCAACCTGATACCCCTGTTACAACTTCCTACTCTCAGGCTGCTGCTGCTTCTCAGTCAGTCAAGCCTAAAATGAAGCCTGACAACTCTTGTAAGAGTAATATGACCACCCTTACTAAGTCACGTCCTCATGTTCTTCCTGCTCCTGGCCCAGCGAGGGAGAGGAAGGGTAGCTCTTCCTCGGTGGAATCCGGGACCCTCGTAATTGATGAAAATATGGAGGTTTCCGTAAGCAAGCACCGGGATAGGTTCGCCGGTAGTCGCTAGCCTTCTGGCGGGCGGCAAAAAAAGTCTAAACACACTGGCCCCCAACGTAAATCTTAAACCGTCGCTTTCACTGTATTACAGTGGAATTGTAGAGGTGTCGGGAATAAGTTAACAAATATAGCAATCTTGCTGTCAATACACAGGCCAGACGTTATCTGTTTACAGGAGACGCGCCTGGAGGATCACCCTGATCCTCCACAGTTAAAACACTACCACTAGTATAGAAGATATGAAGGTCACGGAGTCGCCATATACACACACAAATCACACCCACAAACGGAAGTGATTCTAAATTCTACTCCGGAAGCGGTCGCGTGCAGAGTAAAATTTAATAACACGTATCTGTTTATTTGCTCTCTGTACTGTCCTCCACATGGCCCCATTGATAGCGATGCTTTAAATTCACTTTTTGAACATCTCCCTGGCAATAAGTTAGTGTTGGGCGATTTTAACGCCCATCACTATCAATGGGGTAGCTTGAGGATCGATGGTCGTGGGGAGCAAGTAGCCAACCTAATACTACAGTCCAACCTCTGTCTTCTGAACGATGGTAGAGCGACTCGTGTAGATGATCGTACTGGTAACTTTTCGGCCATTGACTTATCTTTGGCCTCCCCTGGTATAAATCAAGATTTCTCATGGGACCCTTACGACGACTCCTTGGGAAATGATCATTTACCCATCTGTCTTTCTTATACACGCGACATCATTTCGGACCCTCCACCTCCAAAATTTAACTATAAGAAAGCAGATTGGGGATCCTTCTCAAGGATCGTCAATTTAGATATATCTGGGGAGACCATAGATGTTAAGGTCGAAAATATAACTACTTCCATATTACACGCAGCTGAGGCTGCTATTCCCAAGACTTCTACAGTTCATGCGAAGCATAGAGCACATTGGTGGACGCCGGATTGCCGACAAGCATTAAGAAAACGCAATAGGAGATGCAGGATTTTTGATAGTCAGCCCACTGATGAAAATTTTATTGCATACAAACAGGCACGGGCTGAGGCAAGGAGAATATTAAGAAGGGCTAAACGTGACTCCTGGCGGTCCTTTGTGTCCACGGTGACTCGTACAACACCATTACTTAAAGTCTGGTCCACCATAAAAATATTAAATAATAAAGGCCCATATTTCCCAGTCACCACCTTGCAAGTAAATAATAACATCTATGACGAGCCCGTGGACGTTGCTAACATCCTCGCCAGGAGTTTTTCACATGTAAGTAGCTCAGCCAATTATGACCCGCCTTTCCAACATCATAAACGCATGGCTGAGCTACAGATTATTGACTTTGCCACAGAAGACGTAGACTCCCCATACAACCAAGAGTTTACGCTAGATGAACTGCTCCTTGCCCTTAAATCCTGTAAAGACACCAGCCCTGGACCAGACACCATCACGTACGGTATGATCCAGCATCTTAATCAGGACAACCTGATTAAGATGTTAGCATTGTACAATGAGATTTGGGCGTCTCGAACGTTCCCAAACTCATGGCACTTGGCGCACGTCATACCGATACCCAAAGAGGCTGGTCGTTTTATGAATCCCACTTCATTTCGTCCTATTGTGTTGACTTCTTGTCTATGTAAGGTCATGGAACGTATGGTAAACAATAGGCTTCTTTTTGTTTTAGATTCGAAGAATTTGTTAAATGGTCAACAATGTGGCTTCCGTAAATACAGAAGTTCACTAGATCATTTAATGAATTTGGTGCATTGTATTGCAGAGGCATTTGCCAATAAAGAATTCATGATAGGGGTGTTCTTGGACATCCATAAAGCCTATGACATGACATGGCGACACGGTATACTAATGAAGCTCTATGTTTATGGTTTAAGAGGAAATTTGCCAATTTTTATTTCAAATTTCTTAAGGGACAGAACTTTCTCTGTCAAATTGCCCCGTAACGTAACATCGGATATATTTATCCAGGAAAACGAGGTGCCACAGGGAAGTGTGCTTAGTCTTACTTTATTTAGTATTATGATCAATGATATTCTGTCATCAGCTCCCAACCCGAGGAATTTTAAATACTCGCTCTACGCTGACGATTGTGCAATATGGCACTCTTCCCGTAATGCACAATTTTCGGCTGGGCGGATTCAAGCAGCCCTTGACTCCGTCCACCAATGGGCCTTGCAGTGGGGATTTAAGTTTTCCGTCCGTAAGTGTGCCGCTATAGTCTTCACTAATCGTAACGTACCTAAGTTGTGCTTAACTTTGGATAATCAGGCGGTACCTTTTCAAAATTCTGTAAAATTTTTAGGAATACATTTTGATTATAGAATAAATTTTAAACTTCACGTTAATACTTTGCTTGCTCGTTGTGATAAACCGTTAAATGTCCTCAAGTACCTAGCGGGTACTACCTGGGGTGCCGACAGAAAATCTTTATTAATGGTGTATAAGTCCCTTATTCGATCGAAGCTAGACTATGGCGCACAGGTGTATGGCTCGACATCCGATGCCACGCTGAAAGGATTTGATGTGCTACAGAATAAATGTTTGCGAATGTGTCATGGAGCCGTCCGGTGTACCCGCGTGGCTCGTATGGAAGTGGAGGCGAATGTGCCTCCCCTCCGTATTCGCCGTGACCACCTGGCCTTGTCCTACGGCGTAAGGACATTTAGGAAAAGTAATATCGGCAATGTGGCCTGTATCCCCCTGCGTCAATACCACCACCTTCTGCGGGGGGTGCGTCGGCCATTTGCCGCTCGCCTCCACTTACTGACTCAGGAGCTTGATGTGGACCCCAGTGACTGTGACAAGTTGGTGCTTAAAAATATAGCGCCTTGGGAGCCACCCGGCTTTACACTGGATGTTACATGGCTCCCAGCACCAAAGGCCAAGGCGCCGGAGGCGGAGGTCCACCACTTGTTTCGTAACATCATTGTTCGTCACCTGGGGTCCCATCAATTGTACACCGATGGCTCCAAGTCGAGTGAATGTGTGGGTGCAAGTGTGTGGTCGACTGAATGTGCCCTCAGGTTTCGGTTGCCGACTCATACATCTGTGTTTACTTCAGAACTTTTTGCTATTGACAAAGCCATAAACTATGCTCTCAATTCTAGGCATGACTCATTTGTCATATTTTCAGATTCAAAATCAGCCCTTCAGGCAGTTGCATCTTGCACTACGGACTCTCAGGAGATCCAGGGCCTCATCGTTAATAAGTTGCATTCCTGCAACAAGTCATTCACGCTGATCTGGGTGCCTGGTCATTGTCGTATCTACGGCAATGAGCAGGCTGACATACTTGCAAAGTCGGCTGTAGAGCTCGAGGAGACTTGGGATGTTCCTCGTGATCTACGGTCGAGTCTGTCTCTCGGAAAGAAATCAATAAATCTTCTGTGGCAAGGTCAGTGGACCAGACTAAATATTCCAACTTGTAAGCCGTACCTGGGCGACTGGGACACTGCCAACCGTCCCAGTCGCCTAGAAGAAAAAGTGTTGGCACGGTTACGGCTCAATGCCACCATTTTAACCCACATGAAACCATATATGGAAAGACGCTTCCCACCGCACTGTGACATCTGTAATGCGGTGTTATCTATCAGTCATATCATCCTGCGCTGTCGGCGATTTATTCGTGAACGTGCTTCACTTGTAAATTACTGCGGCGCAGTAGACGTCCCCTTCACTCTTTCCACCATCCTGGGTGATGGGGACATTGTTATGACTGATAGATTGATGGCTTTCTTGAGAGAGACCGGACTGATCAGAATGATGTGACTTTTTTACTGTGTGGTTATGGTTTTTATCAACGGTAAATATGAATATATTGTAATATTAATTAGGGTTGACAGTTGACATATTTTAAATAGTTCCTCCTCCCACCGATCTATTTCTAATATAGATGTCCCCTACATTAAGCCAAGTTCCTCGCCTGACAGTCACCAGCTGATGAGTGCAAGTGTGCAATATAGGAAGGTATTGGGCACTTGCAGTCGATGGTGGTCTGCTGGGCGAGGTTCTTCACTTTTTGTACAAGTTATGTAAATACATTATACAATCTTGCTTATTCTAATTAGGGACGACAGCTGACGTATATGGAAATGTTCCTGACTCGTCTGGTTCCCTTTCATATATTGATGTCCCCTATATTATGTTGTGCCTCGACTGACAGTCACCAGGTGATGAATGCAGGTATGTAATGTAGAAAGGCATTACATATCTGCAGTCGATGGTGTTCTCCTGATCGAGGCTTTTTTAACATTAGTGTAGGTCTAGTTATTTGTCTCTTAGGATTTAGTATAGGTTAGCGATTTGTCTGTTAGGTGGTTAGTTTTAGGGTATTTAATTTAGGTATTTTTGATTATAAGTATTATGAGGTTAAAAATATAAAAAATAAATAAAATAATAAAAATAAAACAAAAAAAATAAAAATTATTATATATATATATATATATATATATATATATATATATGTACGCGTGCATGAAAGTGTGTATGTTCATATGCATGGATGTGTGTATGTATGTATGTATGTATATATATATGTTCGTATATATATGTATATATGTGTCAATATATATACATATATATATATATTTGCCTTAATGACCAGAGGCTCCGGCCTCAATGGTCGATAGGCAATAATATGTTAAAAAAAAAAAAAATACTACCAGACAGTTTGCATAATCAGCTTACGAACAGATCTCTAGTAGAGAAGGGGCTCATGAAGGCTATATTTAACTCCTCTCATAAGTAAAGTGCGTAATCTGAATGAAGTGGCAGTAGATAGGAAATGTTGAGGTTGTGATACGTAGAGACCCTATAGAAAGAGAGACAGGACGGCCAATATTTTCAGCAGCTCACTGATTGGTCGGCCGACATGGCGGAATTTTCGTGCATGTGCCTTACAGCCCGAGGGCTAGCTGACTGCAGATTCGCCTATAAATACATCTCGTCACCTGGTGAATAAAATGTCTCTCTAATTGTAGTATATTTTGTTAATCTGTGCATCTGAATATTTCCGTTTTAATCTTCAGCTATATATATGGATTTAACTCCAAAGTACACGCAAACACCGAGATAATCGCCGAATCATAATGTTGACAAAGCAAACTTTTGGTAGCTGCAAAATGGGTGGTGCTCTGTTCTTTTACTGGCGCCTTTTTGCCCTTATTAATGGTCTGATTGTGCTGCATTTGGGTGTAGTAACATTCATGGGCCTCTATGCGACTTTTCGACTCCCTGATGATCCACCAAGAACGAAATTATGATATTAAGGTGAAGAGAGCAAGCTAGTCTGCGAGTGAGTTATTTATTTTACATGTATTTGACCCACAACCAAATAAGGAGGTAAGCCAACAGTATAGATTATATTCCGATGGAAACCACTTTACCGCAGTTATGAATATCAAGAACAACTACAATCTTTAAATTAACCAACACTCCATCAGACTTAAAAACCGCGGGCAAAATAAGTAAACACTGCTGGTGATAAGCGATCTAGCGTCGTCTGGCAATCCACCCAGATCTTTATATACTTCGAAATTAGCCTAGCTGATACATAGAGGAAAATCTCCTTTTTATACAGCTTTACTTATGAAGAAGGCATCATTTGTGCAACAACAGCGAAACAGTTGTTAAAAAACGCGCCATACAATATGAAAAGCAGTTAAGTGGCCTGGTGATACCTAGCAGTGATAACTTATCTTTATACGTGCTTGAGGAATACCCCACCAATACCCATTCGCACTTTCGCTGTGCGTACATACCGGCCGGCAGTCTCCATGGGGTCTATAGTGATGTGCAGTGACTGATCGGGTTGGTACAGACACAACAGCTCAATCTGCGCTGACAAACCTGAGGCAGCTGCACGTCTAGGGCGCCAGTGATTGGTAAGTGTGAGACTATTATTTATGCACACTATCTAAAAAGTATCGATGCATACATTGCTTAAACAGTGACAGTACAGACAGTGGCTGTTGCAAAATACCCATTGCTTTTACCTCATATTGGTAAAGCTGCTTTCATGAAGATGCCATATTTCACTTGTTAGTGACATTGCAAAGATAATATTGATAATACATCATCTATATTGGAACCTCACACGCTTCATTGATAGTTACGATGCTATCAGATCCCTCATGTGCGATTCTTCTGTGATTGTGAGGCAGCCAGCTAAAATGTATCGAAACCTAAGGTAATCTTATGAATCATAGGTCATTAAACGCAAAAATATGCCTGTGGTGGTAGGCCTTTTAACCTGGATGGTAGTGCTATAATTGCATTCCTTAGTTTTCTCTCACCGTGTCCTATTAAGTCTGTATATCGCGTGTAATATATATCGTACTTTGTACAATTGGTACATGTTTATGGTTACTTTGCACAGCCAGCGATAAAATACCCCCATTACTCTCGATTTGTCATATGAAATGGATGGTATATTTACCAAAGCGTAGTAATGTTATTTCAGTTATGTATACCAGCGTTAGGTCTTATGAACATAGCTACTCTGCTGTAACAATGATGATTGAAGATCCTGCAGATGTGTGTTTCAGAAGTGTTGTAGAAACTGATACGTTGCATCATGGGTGTTTATCCGTTTATCATAATGACTGTTTTTCTTCTTCTCACCATATTCTTGTCACTTCTACGCAATTTTATACGGCTTGGGAGAGTACTCTACTAGTGAAGGAAGCAGTGAAAACGAAGCAACGTCTGACACCTCCATGTTAAAAATTCCTGACGTGAATAAATTCTTTTCGAGAAAACAGGAATAAAAGGTGTCCGGTAGCTGAATTAAAGAAACGACCGATCTTTTTCAATTTTTTTTTTTTTTTCGGATGGGGGCCTTTGTAATGTGCACCAGTAGGAATTACAATATTAGGAGATAAAACAGTTAATTTTAATAGTAAAGTGTTGTAAGTATATAATCATGTATGAAGAAGTGAAGGAACGTTGTGGGGTAGATGTGGATGTGGTTGAAAAGATTAGGAGAAATACACTGAGGTGGTTTGGACATGTGGAGAGAATGGAGAATGAAAGACTGACTAAGAGGGTGTATGTAGGTGAGGTGGAGGGAGGGAGAGGGAGGGGTAGACCGAGGATGAGGTGGAGAGATGGAGTTGAGAGGTATATGAGGGAGGGGGGGGTGAGTTGGGGGGAGGGTAGTCGAATGGTGGGTGACAGAGTGACTTGGAGGCGTTTTGTCTGCGGCCACCCTTTGCGGGATTAGGGCGTCGGGCTATAGATAGATAGATAGATAGATAGATATATTCAGTTTCTCGTACCAGTGAACCATTCATTATTTTGCCCTGCAGTAACCTGCAAGGTCATATGAACTCCTTCAGTGATATGATACATTGTTTATAATGTTGTTGTCTACAGACTGAATATATAGTTAATTTCTCATTTTACCATACTGTATATCGTACTTTTTGAAGCGGTAGATATATATACTCAGCCTCTTCACTTATATGCACTTCTAATAGTGCATCCTGAAGGCTAAAAGGGAAGCTTCTTCATATTATTTTCAGATTGGAGGAATAAATTTCTAACTCAAGCCAGCTGTGCAGGTCTCTCATATATATCAGGAAAATAAGATTTAAAAGCACGGATAAGGTTGGACATATGTTTCACAATAACTAGTTTCGCAGTCTCTCTCTCATCAGTGTGAGGAAAAATGAGCATTTGACAAAGGAAAACAAGTAAAAGCTCCCCTTGAGCATATCTCCCTCCACAACTGTATTTTCTTTTGAAAATCACTAACTTTATCGTGTAACTTGAGAATTATTGTTGAACTCATTCAGTTTGCTAAATATGTCTGCAAAATGTGCCACTTGTGTAAGCCAAGTAGTGTTTTAAAAAAAATGTGGCAAAAGGAGATCCATGTCCTGATAAAAAGGAGCTTACCTCATCTCGCAGCCCGAACAACCTGGCGATCACTTTCCCTCTCGTGAGCAAGCGCACCTCTGTGTGCAGTAATAGCTCTGTGTGCTCAGACTCAGTGCTTTCGCACAGTCTGTGAAACGGGCGAACATTAAGTGGTCTTGACTTCATATACTTTGACGCCATCTTTCAATACCCCATGGAACTCTGAACTCATCTTTTTTGGATACTAATGATTCTCTGTGAACGATGCAGTGAGTCCATTCCATATAAGGATTTTCACTAATCCATGCAACGAGCCCCTTCACTCTCCAGGTCATGGATGCAGCAGCGCCTGTACACACGCTAGTGTAAGATTTCCAACTAAGCTTTTGTTCAGAGAAGAACCGATTAATGACACTGAAAATGGCTTTCCCTGTTGTGTGCTTTATTATTATTACCGTATTATTTTGTGTGTGCGTAAAAGCACAAGTTCATTTATATCATCTCCATCAATATATTTCACAAATGAGACAAGTTGAGCCTGTTCATTGACGTCAATCGATTCAAGTTGAAGTGAAAAAGACTGGCTAGTTTTCAACTTATTCACAGCCTGATCAGTAATATCTGTGCTCATTTCATTTTCCCTTCGAGAAACATTTTGGTGTGCCAAAGGAACAGCCTTTAGTTGGTCAGCTGCATTTTTGTCTAGCATTTTTTTCAGCCATCACAACTGCATCTGGCAGTATCAGTTCGTCAGCTATATTAAATGGCTTTTTAGCTTTAGCAACTAATAAAGATACAGCTAAAGATGCTTCCGGAGCTTTGCTTAATGTGGAGACTTTGAGGCTTTCCTAATTGTTGTCTCGGAACACTTAAAAAACTCCGCCGGTTTGCCAATATGACACTGATATTTTGTTTTAATGTGAGATCGAAGTTGTCCTGGTTTCATATTACTGTTGGCCAGTCTTTCCCCAGAAAAGATGTACAAAGCTTCCAGAGGATCAGAATTCGTGGAAGTAAATCCAAAAAGCACATAATCTTCCTTGTATTGCCGATATTTGGGTAGGTCTGCTTTCTTTTTCTTCAGAGCTGCTTGATTTCCTTCACTTGCGTTGCTGTGGCTGCTGCAGCTATCACGTTTTGACAGTCTATCCATATTTCTTGCTATTAAGGAAATAACTGTGTCTGTAAGCTTACATGTAAATGTGAAAAAGAGATGTTCACACTTTCACTCCTAAGGCGAATCTGAGCAGGAGTGACTCGATCGAGGAGTTCAGCACTGTTCCCGTATGCGTCCTGTCCCGTACTCCTTCCCCTCTACTGCTATTTCCCATCAGTTTCTCTCTCGTTCATTTCAGTTATTACTCTGTTCTCTTGTCACACACGTAAGTTGGAAACTGTGTAAGTGTTGTGGTTATTCAGTTATTCTAAATTTTTAAACTCACCCATTCACACATACACATGTTCAGGTAAGTTACTGATCCAAAATGCTATATGACCTATATGATTGTTTGAAAAAATAAATATATATTTCATCCGTATCAAATCATGTACCCCTTTGAACAATGCTGCGTACCCAGAGAGGTGCCTGTACCCCATTTTGGACAATATTAAATCCCGTCAGTAAGAACACCCACTCCTGTGCTGAATACAATCGTATGTTAACTTAGCAGAATAAGATTAAATGGAGAGAATCGAACTGAAGGAAGTAAGTGGCAAAGGTAACCGAGGTAGTTTGGATCTTTTATGGTGTATGTTTCTCTGATATCATTTCCCGAATGTGAAAGTTTTCCTAAGTGATCCTAAGATTTGTACGTTTTCTTTCTCTAATGAATGTGTTCCATAGTTATCCATAAATATTGGAACTTTACTTCGTTTTCCTTCTGTTCTCGTCATAGAAAACGTACCAGTTTAAAGATGAACTATACAATTAGAATTTTTTTACGTATTTGCAAATATTTCAAGCACACTCCTGCATAAGAATCTATATGCTGTGTATGGTTTTCTGCTGTGCCTTTCCACTTTTCCCACATAGGATCATATGGTTTTATTTTACAAGAACGCAATATGGAACCCAGTATAATAAGGCCCATAGACAGGTAGGTCATCAAAAAAGATAACTTTTTTCTTTAAATGCGATACCATTTGCAAATGCATAATAATCGAGATATCAGTACCTAAGGACCTACCTCTAATCGCCAGAGCATCACGTGCGTGTGCTTGGATATCCATTTTCACCCGACTTTCTGAGCATACTCTCCTTCCCTTCTTTTTTAGGTTTCAGCCAATGCGAGGGAACATGATTATATTAGCCAATGATATCGAATTGCGCTCCTACATAGGTTAATGCGAGGGGAGTCAAAATCAGTTTGAAAATGGCCACCTCTGAGGATGGGTGTATTGCTTCTACTTCTCTGTGCAGTTACTGTAGGTTAGGTTAGGTTAGTGTAGCTTCTTGGGCAGCAATTTTTTCTGGTATGTTTTGCTGTATTTTGGATTATTTTTTCAGTTTTGTAGGATTTGCTACATTCGTGGTGGTGGTGGGGGGGGGGTAATGGGCACAAGGAAGCTTTTCCGACAAAAATAAAGGTCATAACCATTCAAAACATTAAAACACGTCAGAAAAAATTGTTGCCCAACAATAGGGGTGTATTGTGTACTTGTAAAATTTTTCCGATCATATTCCCTCACCATGTTTATAACAGTACCCAGTATGATCATTTTTGTCCCATGTATGCCTCAGTGTATCTCATCTGTCGTGTACTTCTGCTTGACCTTCAGCGACAACATTCCTCAGAGTGTTGGGGCTTGCACTGAATGGTAAAGAATTCTACCTACAAAATGACGACCAAGGTAAATACCGAGAAACAAGTGGTTGCGGCTTATGAGACGCAAGGAATACAAAACAGGGTTGGTTGAAATATTTTTTCTTCAGACTGGTGTGATGTATTAGTCGGAACATGTTTATGAACATGTTTTTTCTCATAACTAATTTTTATGCAGTGTGATTCGTGAAGAATACATGGGCCTCTCCCTACCTGGGTTAAATCGTCAGCAGGTAGAAAGAGTAAACCCTTCAGTAAGAGTCAAATCGCCCGGCTTTAGCTAGATAAAAGACGACTTCTCACCAAAGGAGTTAATGGAGACATTTTATAGCCCCTTCACTACAAGGTGTTCTTTCTTAACTAGATAAAATGGCTTTGGGCAACAGGAGCATACTACTACTACTACTGCTACCGCTGTATTACAGCTGCTACTAATAATTATACGTCTTGGTACTGAAGGGATAATGCTTCTTCACTGCGACAGGGTGTGTCTTTCCAAAGCTAAAATTATCTTTCTCATGGAAGGAACAAATCTGATATATTATTCTGGCCAAGGTTAGACGACTGTTTTCATCTCAGAGTGGACACAGGAACTGGGCTGTTATTACCGACACCGTTAACCCTCTCATGGGTGGAACAGAACTAATATTCTATTTCAGTTCACACCAGATGATATTATTCAGTTGAGAGTGAACCTTTCGAGCCTGAGAAACAACTGAGTGGCGACAATGAAAATATGGTAAGAGGATAAAATATTGAAAGACATAGTGGATGTTGTTTATAACACCTTCACTATAAGATTTCATGCCGATCAAACTCATAGACAAGTTTGTTTCTCTCTTGTGCCTGTCACTCAGAGGCACGACTAGGTGCCTAAACGTAAATTCGATAGTTTCGTGTTGTATCGAATCACAGGTAAAAGTCACGTATCACTTTGTTACACAGTAGATGAGATACAGGCTCATACTCTAACACTGTGCTCCTTGGACTGTATTTTCGTTTGCTAAGGAAGTTCCCTATTGCCTCTCCTTTTATACTTTCATTTCTGTTTACTGCACGTCAGTGTTGCCTTCAGTGTTGTTCATACCACCTATATTTAAAACAGCGTACTGGAACTGAAACAGGCTATATAAATTTCGAAGCAAGAGATGCCAGAAAGCCTCCTAAGCATAGGAAAATACAACCCCAGATATGCCACACTGCTTATCTTAGCACAAACGACCCTTAGCATTTCTGCGAAAATTAGAGCCTGGCCCTCCATACAGAAAATTAACTTCTTAGAATATTGTACTGTGTTTTATTTGATGACATCACGTTGTAAATTCAACCCCTTAAAAACATTTTTAGTCTCTCTCTCTCTCTCTCTCTCTCTCTCTCTCTCTCTCTCTCTCACACACACACACACACACACACACACACACACACACACACACACACACACACACATATATGTATGGGGAGGCGGTGGCCGAATCAGTAGAGAGGTGGCATACAGTCCAAATGGACCCAAGATCGAATCCAGGCTGGGGCAGGGAACAGTTTAAGGATTTGAATTTCATAAAAGCAGCCTTTACTGATCTACCAGAAGACTCGCCGCCATGTTGTAAAAACATCCCCGCTAATACCCGTACACCAGTCCTGTATCAGACAGCCCTAGCATATATTCGATATGGACGATGGGTGTTAGCTCCGAAATGATGACATGTGAAGGTGGATGGACGTAAGAGGACTACTGGACCTTAAGAATGGGCTGTGAAGCCTAAGCCCAGAGTCGGATATATATATATATATATATATATATATATATATTGGTATACATATATGTATGCATATTTGCACACACATACATATATGTATGCATATTTGCACTCACATACATATATGTATGCATATTTGCACACACATACATACATGTATGTATATTTGCACACACACACACACACACACACACACACACACACACACACACACACACACACACACACACACACACACACACACACACACACACACACGAGTATGTAGTCTACTTGTATAAAGGGTACTTAAAATGTACTAGACAATATTCGTCTCAGAGGAGAAAAGAAGTCTTTGTTATCTTTATAGGCACCTGTAACGTCATTAGATTAGTGCGATATTTGTTGCTGCTGAAACAGTGACTCCATTGTCGGTTGTTCAATCAGAGATGGGAAGGAGATTCTATACCGGTGACGCGCAGCACCGTCCGGTATGTGACAGTGTGGCGACGGGCAAAGCTAAGGCAGGGGCGGGAGAACACTTTTGATTTTACCATCAGCACATCAAAGACATGCCCTCAACCATGACATAATAGTCCGTATTATAGGCAGTATACAAGGTTTCGTACTGCCTCAGCCTTTTTTTTTTTTTTTAATCTTAGAGCTGAACATCCTCTGTCTGCTATTTGAATAGATTTGATATCGTCTCAGTCCGCATCAGTATCATGGTCCAAGAAGATACTGAGGTGCAAACTAAAATATGGTCGAGTAGTTAAGAAATCTCGAAAGCCACTTTAAATACGTCTCCATTACACACAGCCTCTGCAGTAAGTGGTAGGTTATCAATAAGCCTACCCTTAGCATCGGAAGAATTCCTTCTTACCGTAGGCCTAATTACATGAAGAATCGTTGTCGTACTACTAACACTGTTGTTCTGTTAAGTTTATTGGTGAAAAACAAGCCAGAAATGCCAGCTATTTTGGAATGGAAATAAATGTGTGTGTGTGTGTGTGTGTGTGTGTGTGTGTGTCTCACACACACACACACACACACACACTACTAGGTACAGTAAGCAGGAGATTCTAGTTGGACATAATATAACCGTTAGTGAATGTTCACTATAAAGCTTTTATATGTTTGAGTATTCCCCTGAAGATGGGTTAAGAGAAACTTTACATATTTATTTATTTATTTTTATGCAAGAAAGAAGGAACCAAAGGCCAGTAGCCCGCAAACCGTTCCTTCCAAGAAAGAAAAAAAGAGCCAAATTCAGTATCTGTTCTTTTCGAGATGCCTGGACACACTGCGTTTGAAAGACTGGAGATAATTGGAAGTAGGAAATACAGACACAGGGAGACAGTTCCAGAGTTGACCTGTTGCATAAATGAAGGACTGGGAGTACTGTTAACTATTGCATCAGAGAGTTGGACAGAAAAGGGATGAGAGTTCGTTAATAGACGGGCGCACCCGTCGAAGAGGTGGAGAGATGCAAGCAGACAGTTCAGAGAAGCAGTGACCATTGAAGTAGCGATAGAAAAGGGATGAAGATGCAAAAGTGCGGCGAAGAGACAGAGGTTGAAGGCAGCCAGTAAGAGGAGGAGAGTTAATGGGACGAAATGCCTTTCACTCCACCCTATTGAGAACAGCTGTATTTAGGGAGCCTACCCACACTTGAGAATTGTACTCTACGCAGGGGCGAATAAAACCCGTGTATAAAGTCAACCACTGTGCAGGGATAAAGAAGGTGCGGCTTAGCACACCTAATCTCTTGGAAGCAGATTTTACATGAGATGTAATATGATCTTTCCGAGATAAGTTCCGAGAGAATGAAACCCCAAGTATGTTTATGGATGATGCAAGATTGAGCTGGATATTATGAAACATTAGTGGGTACTCCTGTGGAAGCTTTTGTCGGGTAGATAGGTGTAAGAACAGAGTCTTCGATGCATAAAAAATAACAACTAGTCGGGATTTACCTCGCCTATTGTCACCCGTAATTTCTTCTACTACCTTCCCATATTAAATGCTTACATTATATTCTTAGCAGATGTTACAGTTCATATTCCACGGATCAGTGGTGTCTTAATTCATTTTCGAGAATTTATTGATGTATCAGGACACTAGCGTGTTCGCTGCGAGCACTGTAGCACACCCAAGACAGCCTGAAAATTCAGCGTCCATACCTGAGCGTCAGTGGTTGCAGTAAAGGTAGTGATTTCTGTTATATTCAACCGGAAGACTTGTTTTTTGTTTTGTTGTTGCTGTCTTTAGATGACCTGTAATAGTCGGAAAAAATAAATGGAAGAGAAGGTGCAACGATGTCTCTCATACCACATAGAATACGGACCTGCCAGATCGCCTAATGCAGCAAAGGTAAAAAGAAAAAATACTTGGCGAAGTCTGTTAACGATTTGCTGTTTATCAAGAAAATTACGGGTGAATGCAAGTGTTAAGTAGGAATTAGCAGAGCAAGGTTAGGGTTGATAGCAGGGTTTTCGCCTTACGCGTTTATACTGCAGGACATTTACATCATACCTTATTGCTAATTACTGTACTCTGAAACAGAACACTATACTCTTTCTTGGTGGTCTGACAGTCAGCTAACTCAACGATGAGAGAGAGAGAGAGATATCATTACATTGTCATATATATCTATATCTACTTCTATCTGTCTATCTATCTATCTATCTGTCTATATAAGGAAATCTGTGCAACTAGTGATTTCATGAAATCCCTAGGGAATTCGAGAGTGAGTTTAAATTAGGATTGGCAAGTTAAAGGTTAGGTTAGTTTAGGCTGCAGTTAGGTTAGGCAAGGATAATATAGATTAAGTTTAGGTTAGGTTAGGCTAGGTTAATTAGGTTAGGTTAGCTTGATTTAGATAAACGCATAACATAGACTAACTTAGCATTCATCTAAAGTTCTAAACTAACCTAACGAAACCTAACGTAATTTACTTAGCCTAACCTAACCTAAACTTAACTTAGATTATCCTAGCCTAACCTAACCGCAACCTAAATTTACCTAACCTTAATTAACCTGTTCTAAATTAAACCCATTTCACGAATTCCCTAGGGATTTCGTGAAATCACTGGTTACACAAATTCCCTGTAAAATATATATATATATATATATATATATATATATATATATATATATATATATATATATATATATAGGCTAGTCTGTATTATTCCCTGAGCCTCATTTTTTAAGAGGTAGGCCCTCCAAAGGGACCTCTAGGCATTTGGCCGTCTCATCAGGCATGAGGTAATTCATCACGTTCAAGTGTTAACATTTTGAAAACAATTTAATTCAGTCGATAAGTTTTCCGACTAATCAATTAATTGATGGTAATTTTCGATTAGCTTCAGTTTAAAAAGCAATAACCACTGGAATATGTGAACGCATCAACCATTTGCGTTAGTTGCCTCCCTGTACAGTACACGTTCGTTACAGTCTCATCTGGTTGAGTGACACGTTGAGGATTAATGTCTCACTCAATTTTGTTGACGTGCCTCATTGGCAACACGCATAAACAATTCTGAGTAATATTATGATTTATAAGATTATGAACGGGAAATAAGGCGTGTAGTCACACACAACACAGTTTTAGGTGATAAAAAGAATGCATTTGTAATGTACACTCAGAAAATAATAATCGTGTTTCCATGTAAGCCAAAGCTTCATGCCACTGAATGCGGCCGGGTAAGCAGACAAACCAGACACAACTGTTTCAGAACTACCCATCCGTTTGCTTGGAACCACCGATAGGTGGCTTTGCGAAACACTTGCAACTTGGCAGTGTTGCTGGTTCGGAATTGTGACGTTACTGTCCTCCAGTGTTCGAACTGATGCATAGTCGTTATATAATAATAATGATAATAATCTGGCCTTTTGTTTCTCAAAAGCGCCAGTTCTTCCTTTTGGGAATTCACTAGCGCTCGACACACATACATTATTTTTACAGTTACAAGAATTGTGACATTTCTTGTATATAATATAAGCTACATCATATATACATGAAAGTGGCAATAATTAAACCCTATAATCATCCGTCATATTACCTCTCTCCAGGTCATAACATATTGAAAAAAGAAAGGCTTTCAGCTGTCACTTAAAGGATTCAACAGTAGAGAGTTGTCTTATGGACAATGGCAATCTGTTATATAATGTTATATAATGGCAATCTGTTATATATCTGTTATATAATATACATTAAAGTAAGTTTATAAAAGAGAATAATGTTTACAGAAATTCTTGATGAATATATTTAGGGGTACACGGTCTCTTTTAAAACTGATATTCTGACACCGTAATGAGAAACTGTAGGAAAAAATTCAAAATGTACTCTGCAGTACAAATCTCAAAAACTCGCTTGAAACTAAATGCACTAATTATGGTAAGCGTTTGCTTTTCAGATAGCCTACATTTCTGCAGCGTGATATAAGTTGGGTTATCAGGATGTTTCAGTCCACTTGAGAACTGACTGATACAAACTTGTCGAGTTTCGAGTAGATATCTAACATTCTCGGAATTCACACATATAGAATTGTCGAATATTTTTATTCCATCCAAAAATCCCCGACGAAAATTTCCTTAATCAGAATCGGCTTAACTGATTAACTTCCTAACAAACTAACATCTGCTTTAGATAGTGAACTTGAACAATTAGAAAGTACGTACTTTATGAGAGAGAGAGAGAGAGAGAGAGAGAGAGAGATGCATACAATGGATATTAATCGGAGTATTTGAAGATCCTTCAGTAAGGTGATGTCTGTTCTTAGTTTATTCTTGCAATAAAAGAAGACTTTATCCAGTTTAGAAGCTAGCTCTTGTAGCTGTTAGATGCTGAGGGCTATATCTAACCTTCTGGATCTGGGAAAAAAAATCTACGGTTAAAAGTAACGTCAGGATTTGGTTGGAATGAAATACTAGAGTTATCCTGAGCATGAGTCGGTCAAAATGAGATGGTGGTTTTCGTGTTGAAGAGGTTAGCCAATCATCAGCCATCATGCTACTGCCTCTGGTGTCCCGGTGGCCAGTGAGCGTGCGAGAATAACAATGCCACGCCCCTCATTAGCCTAGGGGTCATTTTGAGCAAAGTGTCGGTCAATACCACGCTGCAAAGGTGTGTGAGTGGAGCGGAACAGTGGAAAAGTATTGTGTGTGTGTGTGTGTGTGTGTGTGTGTGTGTGTGTGTGTGTGTGTGTGTGAGACACAGATTCACTTTCTCGCAAACATTGAATTGCCAACAAAACAAAATTTACATTAGCACTTCATACCCTGAACTCCAAAACATTTTCAGGCCTACATCCGTTTGTGAATCACTGAGTGAGAGTTGTGGATCACTTCTCCAGAGCCAAGGGGTGGTGTTTCTCAACTATATGGATAATTATTCTTATCGGTTCGTAGTACACGATAACGACACGTATCGTAGAACTGCCCACTTTTATCAGGCATGTGTGCAAGGAAGCCGCAACACGAATGATTCGTAAGAACTTTTGAATAAAAAAAAAGGGGGGGGGATGTTCAAGACAAAAAAAAAATTTACCGCCTGGTGATTGTACAGAAAGCCAGTAACGTTAGATTTTAAATAATGCAGGATAATATTCGCATAACCAATTTCTTGGCTGATGCTTTGATTTTCAGATAATTTGTAAGCAGTTACTGTATGCAGTGAATGAAATGGCAGTATCGTCTTCACTTTTTGCATTCCCTCTTTTTATACCTTTCAAAACTTTCCTTACCTCTCTGATATAACGCTAGGGATCTTTGTGTTGATCATATTTCTTCCCCAGTAGACTCTTCAATCGTGACAATAACTCTGGTTTAGCTGTGCACAAATTTTTTTCGTAATTTTCGTCGCATGTTTTTCTGGCTACCACTCCACAGAGCCTTCCATGCTGTTACCCTCCAGAAGCGATATTTGGTTTTACTTATGCATAGTACCAAAATGTGCTGCGAGACTTCATTTCTAACATACAGTAATATACTTTTTGTTTTGTTCGTAATTAACTGTAGGACATCTTCAATCTTTTACGCTGATTTTTAAGTTTTGCCTCTTTCTGATCTTTTCTTGACCAAGTTGTCATTGTTCTTTCCTTGCTTTAAAAATTCCTTATTAGCTGATGGCGGTTTACTACATTTTTTTTAAAACTCTGTTTTTTCCAAGGATGCGTTTCCAAGGGCGACAAAGTCACACCAAGAGATTCTTGGTATCACATATTATGAAGGTCAAACTCCCGCTATGGCCAGTCATTGCTTAGGACCAGGACAAGGACTTGTGCCTTGCGAACAGTGGCTCTTGACAGTCTGGTGGGGAACGCTTTTTGTCATTCCAAATACCGAACCAGTCTAATATGCTTGTACCTGACCAGAACAGCATTACTGATAATGAAGTATAGGAGTTTTTCTGCAGGGAGGAGCATTGTTTAGTCAAAATTCAGTACAGAATAGTGGTATTTAAGTAAAAACATATATCCATTGGATTCAGAAGCCCAGATCCATTTAGAAATTCATTCAGGGATCATCATCTCTCTGAGAAAGGCAAAACTATCTTCTTGTTCATCTTTATCCTTTTTGTCCAATCAGGAGCGTATTTTTTTTTTTTTTAATAACAGAACAGAGGAAGGAAAAAGAAATGAAGAAGAAAATAATAATCCATACACCAGATAACTGGCGTCCTCCATTCATTAAAAAATCTACAGTTTGACGTAAACAGCAGTAGGTTGAAGTCTGAGGGGAAACAACTCCGGGGAAGTGAGTTCCAGAGAGATGCAGTTCGGGGAATAAAAGAATTCTGATAGGCAGAAGTTCAGCAATATGGCTATGTGACATTCCAGTCATAAGCGCTATCAGATGCCCGTGTAGCACGAGGGAAGGCATGGAGAGGTGGCACAATGGATGCAACTTCGTCTGAGCATTTGCCATAAAAGCATCAGTAAAATAATGCAAGGGAGGCATAATTCCTTCTTACTGGTAGGGGACGTAGTTTATTTGTAATAGCAGGGTTATTAATAATTCCAATAGCTTTGTTCTGAATTTTGTCTAGTTGTTTTAGTGCAACCTCTCCACATCTGTTCCACAAGGGTGAGCAATATTCTAGCTGAGAGCGCACATGACTCTTATAAATCATACAAGGGGTTTGGGCTAGGTTATTCAGAAAAATTGTTGCACAGAAGGATATTGTAAGGAAATTAGATTGTAAGAAGAGAGTTAAGATTTGAATTTCAAAGACTTTCCTGATGGATAAATGGAAGAGTGACTCATTTTCATTTGACATTACAATGATAAGTGTCCTGCTTTTGTGTGCCTCCTATTTCCAGAACGAAATAGGAGACTGTTTGTGATATTAAGCGTAAAGTTAGAAAGCTGCTGCTGCTGCTGCTACTGGTTATGATGATGATGATGATGATTTGATGAGTCCATAATGTTTGTGGTGGTAATGAGACACAGGGTACGGAAAATTCTCGAAGATTATTACGGAATGTCATATCGGACTGGTTGCCTTTCATGAAGAGGAGGTTTCATATGTGCTTACTGGACTCATGTGTAAATATGATGTCATACACATTTAGTCAAGTAATGTCTTTCTTTGGATGATCGTCAATGCGATATGCATGTACTTCTACGCAACGTACCTTAATAACTCTTGGTAATTTCGCATTAAGTGGTAGGTGGTGGCGACCATCATCCACTCACTTGATGCAGTGCTGCCTTCTTCTTCCTTAGCCTTTATCATTCTTTTTCTGTGCCTGCCCTCCTCTCTTCCTATTTCTCCCATCTTTTCTGTCACTACTTATTGCTTTTCTCTGCGTTACAGGCGGCTTTACATTGAGTGACAAGCCAAATGGTTTCCTGTAAGCCAAGAAACCATTTCAACGCTGGGTGGTAACCATATAACCAAATCATACGTGCTCCCTACGTTCAAGTGGGTTGGTGGAGGGTTAGTGCCCCTCCCTGTAAAACAAATAACTCAAAGTCAAATGGCCACCCCGTACGGGATTATGGCGTCTGGTAATAGATAGATAGATAGAATTTCGCATTATTAGTTACCTTACCGTCAATTCGTATACTTGACAAGGCATAAGCCTGTACAATCCTTTAATGTAAACACACACACACACACACACACACACACACACACACACACACACACACACACACACACACACACACACACACACACACACACACACTAGCGTTATAAGAATCTGTTTATTTGAGGCATTTCCTTATGCACCAAAAATTCAGTTCAAAGTATTGCTCTTGAGGCTTGTCTATGCCGACACTGACAGTAACTTTGTGATTTGAGTAAAGGTATTGTATGGAGCGCAATATTTTTACTATCCGTGATATAGGCATGCATATCTTGTCCCATGTGAAGACTAAAGTGTTCAGTGTTATGACTAGAAAGTGGTTTGTTGTATGTTCATTGCATGTGATTCATTATTCTGAACGAAACAATTGGTAGCCAAACGGTATCATCAGTGGCTCTTGACAGAATACAATGTAAAACACTTGATTAGGCACATAACATGTTTATATTTTCATCTGTATAAATCCACACCTAAGTTCACTGCAGGAATGGACCTCCACCTCGGAAGGAGAGTGATAACCATAATTAATCATTCCTCATGCTGGCAAAATGCGAATGGGAAAGGGGTGTTTGTAGGAAAAGCGATACGTGTGAAAATTGGAGTGCTGTAATGGTTATGATCCTGCGTGCCAGTTTGCGGATGACACTGGTAGAACCGACAGGGCGCGTAATCGGTAAAACCAGCAGGGCGCTGGCGTGTGCAACCATATGAAAGGACATACTACCACTGTCCATTTAAAATGTGAGATGAGGGATGTGCTCGAACCTCCGACTGGGGACTCACGCATTACGAGATTCTACGCTACCACAGAGCCATTGCATCCCCAAATAATGTCACTTTTTGTATAATGTCCACTGTGGAGTGTTACAAACTATATAATACGTGTAGATAGGAGTTGATTATGAATAAGCTATCCTTTAAGTCGTGTTTTTTCTACCATTCCTGTTTTTTTCCTGTTCACTTTTTATATCGAGAGAGTTCTAACACAAACGAGTGTAAAGAGGGCTAAGGACTGTGATGGATAGCATGATTTGTACAGTACGGTATACAGTACTCCACACATGAAGCGTACCGTGGTCATCAGTACGAGCCTAACCAAGGGTACAGTCAGCGCTCGGAGGATAGTATCATGCAAAGATGTTACTTTCTTTACAGAGAAAGTGAGAGGAAGAGGCTGGCAGAAGATCAGATGGCAATATAAAATTCTGAGATTCGTTGGGACTGGATGGAACAGGATAACAGCCAGCGGATAAGAGTTGAAAAAAATAGGAAAGGCCATTATCCTGCAGTGGATTGACTCAAGGCCGATGGTAGTGATGAAAGATGCAAAACTTTTCGTAGCTCATAAGTAAATAAAAATGTCACACGTAGCTTAAACACTAGTTCTAAAGTAGTTTATAATAAGCCATACTGAAGCACATAATGATAATCCTTTCAGTATGATGGTCTTATTTCTTTACCACCACCAGGCCAGTTTACTTTTGGCTTTGGAGATACTCCTCATAATAAGGGGCTACTGGAGATTGTTTCTAACCCCTTCATCAGGCACTGTTTTCCCACAATCAGGTAAAATAGCGAGGAGGTAGTAAGAAGAAAAGTATGTCATTGTATTGAAGGGTTCATTTCTTTTACTCTGTGTCGTATTTCAGAATGTCTGGTACCGAAATAAACTAAACAGGGACATTTATTTGACCTTATTCTGCCCACTTTCTTATGCACTAAATAAATAGATCAAGGAAATTTACGTTTCATCCTAACCAACGAATATTATATATGGAATAGTGATAAACGGCGTTTCATTATACAAATCTTTATTAAATCAAAACATAAATACTGTGATGCCATTTGTTCTATACACATTTTGTTTAGATTTCGTGTTCGTTGTGATTTTGTGGTAATGTAAATTTTCTCAGGGGTTTAATGGATGCTGGAGAAATGAGTTTAGTTTAGTCGGGGAATCACAGAAAATGGGAGGGTTGGGGAAGAGAGGGAGAGAACTGGGAGAGAGTGATGAGAAGGGAATTCATAGGAAAGAATCATGGACGAGGAGAGGATCATACGAAAGGAGAGGGGTGGGTAGAAGTGTTGAGAATGAATGCATAAGGAGACTGGGGAAGAGAATCTGAGAGGAGAATCACAAAAGAAAAAGATAGGACTTGGTGAGAACGATGAGAAGACGGGAAAGGAGGGAGCAGGGAGGAGTATAGATGGAGTTATAAGAATGGGAAGGGTTGCGCAAGATGTTTTAGAAGGGGATTCATAGGAAAGAAGAGAAATGGGAAGAATATAGAATGTGAATCATATGAAAGATGAAAGCTGGGGAAGGAAGTTTAGTACAGGGAGTCACAGGAGAGAGGAAGGCTGGGGAAAAGAATTCAGTATGGAATCATAGGAAAGAAGAAGAATGATGATAAGATGGGAAAGGAGAGGGCTTGAGAAAAAGGGGGCTGGCGAGAGAGGGAAGAGCTGGAGTAGAAAGGTGGGGCATGGGGAAGAAAGGAGAGGGCGGAAGAAGAAAGGGGATGTCTAAATAAGAAAGGAGAGGGCTGGGGAAGAAAGTTATAGAGGGTGTTTGAATAAGAAGGGAGAGGGCTGGGAGGAATGTTAAGAAGGGGACGAATCAAAGTTTATAAGTTTTCAAAAATCACAAACGTTGTACTTACAAAGTTATGAAAATTCGCTCTTCTGGGGTTTTATAAGGTGTCTATTCGGTAATGTAGGAAATATGGCACAAAAGGAGACAAACAAGTCATTCAGAGAGGTTAAGATAAACAACATTTGTGGAGGATGCTTTCTCTAAGTATTCTCTTAAATAAATATGTATAAATAAATCCATTAACATTTTCTTCATCACAATAAAAAATGTATAAATCATAGTTAAAGAATTTGCTATACAGATACGATTTTTTCCATATTATCGAACAGAATTGTGAACATTGTTTCCTTAAACTTCCATGGCCGGAACACAGATTTTAGGTCATTCTTTTGTCAATATTATGGTTCTCTCGATTACAGTTACAGGAAGCTGGTCTCTCCCTCTCATGCTCAGCAGAAAAACAATATTGTTACATGAACTGACATCAACACTGAGAGCTTCAGAATGTGTGTGCATGTTTCTGGGTGTGGATGGAAGGCGCTAACATCCAGCAGATTGAGGTCAAATAGATTTGAGGTCACATCATTAGTTACATAAGAGGATGATGTGTTATGTGGCATGATGATCTCTATTATTTTTATGAGAGGCTGATGTGTGAAGTTATTGTTTGAACTCTGTATAAGTATTATGAGAGACTAATATGCAATGTCGTGGATTAATCTCTCTCAGTCGTATGAGAGGCTGATGTGTAAGGCCGTGGTTTGATCTCTCTCTTAGTCGTATGAGAGGCTGTTTTGTGAGATCGTGGTTTGAGTTAGATCTCTCTGTTAGTCTTATGAGAGACTGATGTGTAGGGGGTTTGTTTGAACTCTCCATTTGCCTTTATGATAAACTGATGTATAAAGGTGTAGGTTGATCCCTCTCTTTCTCACCCCAGCCACGCACGACGTCCAGAAGCGTCTCTTCAGTGCCAGCAGTTTGTTCCTTACAGCATCATGCAGAATCTCTCATTGCTATGTTAAAAACAAATGAGACACTTCACAGAGAAAGCATCGTCGCTCACTACATAAATATTCCAGAAACCACAGAAATTGGTTACCCTGGCCAGGAGTGTCGTTCCTGGCGGATGTACAGGCAGACGTGGGTGAGTGTGGGTATTGGTGTAGGTTAGGGTGTGAATGTGGGTATTAGTATGGTTTAGGGTGTGGGTGAAGGTGATGGTGTGCGTGTGTGCGCGGGTGTGAGTGTGAGTGTGGGCGAAGGTGAGAGTGTGGATGTTAGTGTGAGTGTGGGTAATGGTGTGGGAATGGATGATGGTGTGGATGTGGGTTGTGGCGGGATGTAGCGGGAGGTGACATGCAGGGGCGGAACCAGAATTTATTAAGGGGAGGGGGGCCAAAACTTTCTTACCCACTGATGACAAAACACTCATTAAGGTCAAATTTAAACAACAAGGTACTGGATTATATGCTTGCTTATCACATCCAATACTTTTTTTTTTTTTTAACCATTTAAGGTTTTTGTATATGTAAGCTGTGTGTGTTAAGAAAAGGCTTTTTTTTTTTTTTTTTTTTTCTACTGGAGGCCTGGAAAAGTATACGGCTCAAGTGTAGGAACGGAGAGTCTCCCCCCCTCCCCTCTCCCTCCTCCTGGATCCGCCATTGTCAGAGGTGTGTTGGTGGACACCATTACCCATTGTCTTCTCTCCCAGACTCTTCTTTTCTTCTCCCTCTTTCCATGCCTTCCTCCTCCATTTCTTTTCGACACTTGACAGTCCTTTCTGCTCCCTCTCTCCGTGTCTTCTTATCTTTCCTCTTCCTCCACAACCCCTCCCCACCTTCTCGATCCTCATACACCCTCCTTAACACCCGGAACATCTTCGGTTATTGAACACTGCACTGTACAACAAAGCAATTATTCTAAAGACTAATTTGTTAACTAGTTTTGTGATTTTTTCCTGTGAAAACGTTAATGGCCAGGGTAATACAGTAGGGAAACACGTTATAATAAAAATAGCCGACTAGTAAATATAGAGATAAACAAATTTACATTCAGTGACTTATCTACAGTTGGCTGTCGCCCTGTACACACACGTGCGCCAACTGACACACGAGGTGGCTGCCTGGCGGGCCCACCACCCCCTGCGCTTTATAGCGTTTCATGTTTTACAAGTTATTCACTGTTTAGTAGATGCTACTAATATCAGAAACTGACTTTAAAAGCCAGGGGTTAATTTGAATTTCTAAAGAAGGGACTTCGAAGTCCATGCTTGTCACTGTGCAGCGGTGAAGAGGAAGATGAGGACTGCTGAGCCCAGGCCACCACCAGCTGCTGCCCAAGGGTATGTGACCCACCCGCTCACACACACACACACAAACACTCTGATCTAGTGCGCACAGAGCTCGGCCGAGTCATGGCGGTCACACCCGCTCTGGGCTGGGTAGTTGCACTAACGGCTTAGTCCTGCAGTACCCGCGAGGCATGCTGTCCCACACACACCTCAAATAAATATGACCTCAAACAGACAATAATCACAGTGTCAGTGGAATGAGGTGAGTACACTGAAGTTTTGTGAGTGTAACAATACACTCTGGACACACTGCCTATCACTAGCACCTGAAAGACTTGGACGCCGGCTGGGCTGTGCAGTTGGTCCGCGCGACGGCTACGAGCACCGCATCAGGTGGCGCCCGATGACGTGGGTATATGGTGGGGAGCCATGGGACCAAGATATCCACTCCCCATCCCTGCCTCGCTGCAGGCCTGCCCCACCCCGCCTCTTACACCGCTGGACACGTCCTGGGCGGGATAAAGGTGGGCGCCGCTGTAGGAGGGCTGCGGATCTGCCGCCTCCATGGGCTGGGCGGCAGAAGTGAAGGCAGCGACGCCCTCGCGGCTGAGGCTGGCCAGCAGGCTGCTGCGGCCGTCGGCGGAGGCGTGTCCCTAGGCCATGGCGCCCACTATACTGTTTGAGGACGAAAGACCTAAACTCGACGCGGAGGGGATCTGGATCTGTGAGGTGGAGGAGAGGCCAAGGCTGCCTAGACCGCCTGACATGGCCGACATGCCATGCATAGGTGGCGCTGACATGAAGCCGCTGGCCATGGAGGAACCATGCATCTGGCCGCCGTACATGTAGTGTGACATGGACCCGAACCCGGACCCACCAGTCCCAAAACCTCCAAAGCCACCCTTGTCCAGCGGCTTTAGCATGTCCGGGAACCCCAACATACCCTTCTTCTTTTTCGACTTGGAGCTCAGCTTGCGATTGCGAGTCTGGATGCCCTCCTTCTTCATGGACAGCGGCCGAGGCACCTGAAACAGGATATAAAATCAGTAAGAGCTATTGTGAACATGGAGGATTATTCTGAATATTATCATGGCCCATTATTCAAATGTTCGCATGTATTTGGAGTGGGGAAATTCAACAGGGCTGTTTGATCTCTGTGAATACTAATCAGACGCGAAATCCTTAAGTAAGTAGAAAGCAGGAGTTCTAGACGTTCCACTCCCGTCCCAAGGTGTCGCCATTTACAACACAAGGAATGCTTACATAAAGTTTTCTATCACTTATGACGCCATTATTTGATACATGAGCAATACGTGCGGCGCTACCTGAGTAGGAAGTCACATATAGGTGTCATAATGTGTATATTCTATCCAGACACAAACTGGTAGCCGTATACCCATACTCATCATCATCCCGACCCTTTTCAGCAACTGAGTATGGGGTGTGGTGGGATTCAGAAATAGGGAAAGAGAAAGCATATAAGAGAGAGGAGGCCTACTGTACTAACAGCAACGTGCAGTGAAATGGCCCGCAAATCATTCAGTCCATCCATCCACCCATCATCCAATCCTATGTTGCCCCATGAGGAGCGTAGGAGCCCGGGGTTAGGCAAGTTGGTCCTGGCATTTAAGATGACAGAGACCAGCCTCAATCATCCCTGACTGGCATTACTTGAGCAATAAACCCCAACCACCCGTTAGATATAAACCTTCACCGGCTCAATCCGATTGGAGCACCGTTATTGCCCACTAAACCACCAGGCGCCAAAATTTGGTTATATGGTTACCACCCAGCGTAGTAAATGATTTCCTGGTGTACAGGAAACCATTTGGCTTGTCACTCAGTGTAGAGTCACACACAGGCAGAAGAAAGAGGAAAGAATGAAGGAAACAACGACAAAGAAGGATAGAGGAGAGGAAAGGGCAGAGACCTGAGAGGAGCATTACATCAAGTGAGTGGATGGTGAGCGCCCCCACCTACCACATTCAAACCTTTTTAATCTTGACTCCACCTGAAAAAAAGCATAACAATCTGCACGTTTTTGTACTTCCTTTTACAGATGGAATTCACATACATTTCCCAGAAAATTATTCCACATAGTATCAAGTCAGAAAGTGCCAAACCCGTGTCATGTGCTCCTCTGTACATCCTTCATTCATCCATTTCGTTCCCTCGTCAGTTACCGCACGCTTCCCAGTTTCGCGTACCCGACACGGGGATCTATCATACGCGGCGGCCTCAACCATGACCAAAACCTCTGTTGCACGATGCTGACACAGTTGGCACGGGCTGCTCTCGGATGAAACTCCAGAGATCTTCGGTGTTCACCCATATCTGCCTTATTTCGCCGATTTCTCCAACTTTTGTGACATATTATTACGTGTATAAAAGCACTGTATCAGGAAACCATTGAAAGTGAAATAGCTAAAATATGGTAACAGTAATAAACACCTACGAGAGAGAGAGAGAGAGAGAGAGAGAGAGAGAGAGAGAGAGAGAGAGAGAGAGAGAGGAACCAGACGGAGAAGGGGTGTGGCACTAGAAGGGATAGAGAGAAGAATAAAAGTAATAGAAAGAAGATATGTATTAAAATAACTGCAGCTAGTATTTTTTTTTTAATCATCTCCATTGTCACTTTCTAATATCTGTTTTACCTTATAGTAGGGTATATATGTCTTCAGAAAGCATTAAGTAAACAAGCTGGGGCCACTAATGATCTTTATGGGGGAAAGTAGGAATTGGGCTCGAGATATGGTTAACGCATAAGCTCTATATAATGGCTTAAAGAGATCGAGCTATTTAGAATCTGCTGCTTTTGCGGAATATCAGGTTAATGTATTAACTGCGTAACTTTTTTTTTTTTATTGCTTGGGGGGGAGGAGTGGAAGTGGGGGTTACGCTTCAGATGTGGCTATCACATTAGTTTTTGTATGCACTAGACCCAGTTACTCCAGTTACGAGTACATGGAATTGTAGGTTAACAAATTAGCTGAATACAGTAACTGATGGACCTAAGTATTTAACTTTGTCATTTTTCATACCTAGACTTCGCACACATTCATTTGCCATCTCCATTGACCTTCTTCGTATGTTACTGCACCTCCCTCCCTATATTCACATTTGCTCACATATGTAGACACCATCCTGTATGTATCCACCCTTTGCATGGAACCTTACCATGTAAACGCATTCTCTTGTCCCTTATTATCAACAGACTTCCCTTCTCCACAGACTTTATTCCCTTCAGTATTTGAGGCTCCCTGTCACCTCTTGCTTACTAGGCTTTCTGTGCGTCTCACGTTAATATTTTCCTACGTGGTTTTTGCTAGCTGTGCTGATATTAGAACGACTTAAATAACACAAGAAAATATTAAAGCTTAGCTAATGTGTGAAATGAGTAAGTTGGAGGTGCTAGACAGCCTCCCAAACTTATGAAAGTACTGCCATAACGATTCACTGTTTGTCATGCACTGTACGCAAGACACACATTTTTAAACAGTCTCATTTCTTCTGCTCTTACTGTTACGTTTCACACCTACTTCGTATCAGTCTCACACTCTTAAGTGAGCCCAAAATATGCCGGATATTGAAAAACACACCCAACTTTGATGCTGACATCGGTTTTTCTTGTATATGCATGTAACTGTGAGAAAGTTATTCGGTCTTAGGTGTAAGTGGAGACTGTTCCAAATCCTTTTACCACGAGAAACCTTCTCGCAGCTGAAGAGGACCTTCTCTGGGGGCGAAAGCTAATTCTCTCATGGTCGGGGCTACTCTAATACTCTAAATCAGCTAACACTACGCGAGTTAATTCAGATAAGATAGGGTCACTGGATCCTGAGAATATTAATACTTGTCTCATTAACCTTTATATGGCTGCGACAATTCAAGTATTCCATTTCAGGTAACGCCTGAAATGAGTCATAGTATCCTGAGAGTGATGAGA